>NW_027094654.1:0-66119 GCF_029207755.1 Chamaea fasciata
CCACCCGGAAGCGGAAGTGACGGGCGGAAGCGGAAGTGCAGGGGACATGGTGGAATGGGCGTGGCTTAAGTGGCGCATCGGGGGGCGTGGCTTAGTGTCGCAACGAGCCGGGGCGGGGCCTAATTGGGGGCTTGGGGGCGTGGCTTGGTGCGAGAAGGAGGCGGGGGCGTGGCTTGGGGCGGGACCCGAATGGGGCGTGGTGCTGTGTGGGCGGGGCCTGAGCCGATCCACTTCCGGGTTCTGTTCCCAGTTCCCTCCCAGTTTATCCCAGTTCGCTCGCAGTCCCCAAACGCAACTCCCGGGTGTCCATCCATGGCTTTATTCCGCCCGAAATCCCAGAAATTCCATCCCAAAAAAATCCCGGGAATTTCCCCCTCCCCCCCCCCAAGAAAACCTGGAATTCCGCCCGAAATTCCCGACATTCTGCCCCAAATCCTGGGAATTCCGCCCCAAAATCCTGGAATTCCGCCCGAAATCCTGGGAATTTCCCCCCAAAACTCTGGAATTCCGCCCAAAATCCTGGGAATTTCCCCCCAAAATCCTGGAATTCCGCCCAAAATCCTGGGAATTTCCCCCCAAAATTCTGGGATTCCGCCCCAAAATCCTGGGAATTTCCCCCCAAAATTCTGGAATTCTGCCCCAAAATCCTGGGAATTTCCCCCCAAAATTCTGGAATTCCGCCCCAAAATCCTGGGAATTTCCCCCCAAAATTCTGGGATTCCGCCCCAAAATCCTGGGAATTTCCCCCCAAAATTCTGGAATTCCGCCCCAAAATCCTGGGAATTCCACTCGAAATTCCCGATATTCTGCCCAAAATCCTGGGAATTTCCCCCCAAATTCCTGGGAATTCCGCCCCAAAATCCTGGAATTTCCCCCCCAGATCCCAAGAATTCCACTCGAAATTCTGGGAATTCCACCCCAAACTCCCGATATTCCGCCCCCAAATCCCGGGAACCTTCCCCCAAATCCCAAGAATTCCACCCCGAACGCCCCCAAAATTCCCAAGGTTTTCCCGCAAATCCCGGGAATTCCCCCCACGCCCCGGGCCGGGGGGTCCCTGTATAAATATAGTGCAAAAAAAAACCAACCCAAAACCAACCGAAAGGGGGAAAAAATTCGGGAATTTCCCCAAATCCCGGCGGGATCCGGCCAGCCCGGGGCAGGAATTTTGGGATCAACCGAGGGAGAAAATCCCGGAACTTTTCCTCGGGAATTTTGGGGATTTTTGGGGGGGGGGATTCTTGAGGAATTTTTTGGGGGGATGTTTGGGGCGAAATTTTCCTGGAATTTTTTTTTGGAGATTTTTTTTTGTTGTTGCCGTTGTGGTTTTTTTGGAATTTCGGGGATTTTGGGGTTTGTTTGGGGGGGTTTTTTTGGCGGATTTTCGTGGAATTTTTTTGTCGGAAATTTTTGGGAATTTTTTTGGGAGGGGGGGAGAAATTTTTTGTTGGTTTTTTTTTTTTTTTTTTTTGGGAATTCTCATCCCTCCCCCCCCGGGAACATGTGGGATCCCACCAGGCTGGAGATCGGAGCCGGGTCCCCACCCGGGGGCGGCTCCAGCAGCTCCGGGCCCGGGAAAATCGGGAATTCCGGGAATTCCGGGAATTCCGGCGCCGGGAAAAAAGTGGGAAAAGCCGGGGGGGGGAAGGGCGGCAGGACCGGGGGAAGCGGCTCCAGAGGCTCCAAAGGGTCCGCGGGAAAGGCGGCGTCTGCGGGGGGAAAAATGGGAAAATTTGGGGAAGTTTGGGAATTTTGGGGGCGAAAAATTGGGATTTTGGGGGGGAAAAATTGGGGTTTGGGGGAGAAAATTGGGAATTTCGTCGGGAAAATGGGGAATTGGGGGGGGAAATTGGGAGGTTTGGGGGGAAATTTTTGGGATTTGGGGGGGAAGTGGGATTTTGGGGGGGTCAAAATGGGATTTTTGGGGAAAATCGGGATTTGGGGGAAAATTTGGGGGGATTTTTGGGGAATAAAAGGGATTTTTGAGGGGAAAATGGGATTTGGGTAAGGGGAAGTCGGGGTTTTGTTAGGGGAAAATGGGAATTTTGGGGGGGAAATGGGGAAATTGTGGGGAAAATGGGAATTTGGGGGGGGAAATGGGGAAATTGTGGGGAAAATGGGAATTTTGGGGAGGGAAAATGGGGAAATTGTGGGAAAAATGGGAATTTTGGGGGGGGAATTTGGGGATTTGGGGGAAAATTGGGGATTTGGGGGGAAAATTGGGGATTTGGGGGAAAATTGGGGATTTGGGGGGGGGGAAATTGGGGATTTGGGGGGGAAATTTGGGGATTTGGGGGAAAATTGGGGATTTGGGGGAAAATTGGGGATTTGGGGGGGGGAATTTGGGGATTTGGGGGGGTAAATTGGGGATTTGGGGGAAAATTGGGGATTTGGAGGAAAATTGGGGATTTGGGGGGGAAAATTGGGGATTTGGGGGAAAATTGGGGATTTGGGGGGGGGAATTTGGGGATTTGTGGGAAAATTGGGGATTTGGGGGGGAAATTTGGGGATTTGTGGGAAAATTGGGGATTTGGGGGGGAAATTTGGGGATTTGGGGGAAAATTGGGGATTTGGGGGGGAAATTTGGGGATTTGGGGGAAAATTGGGGATTTGGGGGAAAATTGGGGATTTGGGGGGGGGAATTGGGGATTTGTGGGAAATTTGGGGATTTGGGGGGGAATTTGGGGATTTGGGGGAGAATTTGGGGATTTCGGGGGGAATTTGGGGATTTCGGGGGGAATTTGGGGATTTGGGGGGAGAATTTGGGGATTTGGGGGAGAATTTGGGATTTCGGGGGGAATTTGGGGATTTGGGGGGGAATTTGGGGATTTGGGGGGAGAATTTGGGGATTTGGGGGAGAATTTGGGATTTCGGGGGGACATTTGGGGATTTGGGGGGGGAATTTGGGGATTTGGGGGCTCGGGGGCCGCACCTGGGGGGCCCAGGGGGATGAAATGCTCCAGGTACCCCGGCGGCTTCTTCCTCCTCTTGGCCTCGATGCCGAACGGATCTGGGGGGGCCGGGGGGTCACGGACCCCGAAATTCCCCAAATCCCCCCAAATTTATCCGAGTTCATCCCAAATCCCCGAAAATTCATCCCAAATTCCCTAAATTCCACCAAATCCCCCCGAATTCATCCAAAACCTCCCCAAATTCATCACAAATCCCCAAAAATTCATCACAAATCCCCGAAAATTCCACCACATTCTCCCCAAATTCATCTCAAATCCCCCAAATTCCACCAAATCTCCCCGAATTCATCCAAAACTTCCCCCAAATTCATCCCAAATTCCCCAAATTTCACCACTTTCTCCCCAAATTTATCCCAAATCCCCCAAAATTCCCCCAAATTCCACCAAATCTCCCCAAATTCACCCAAAAATTCCCCCGAATTCATCCCGAATCCCCCCAAAAAAACTCCCCCAAATTCCACCGAACGAATCCCAAATCCAGTCGAATCCCCCCCCAGAATCCCCAAAATTCCCCCAAATCACCCCAAACCCCTCCCCAAAAATCCCCCGAATTCCGCCAAGCTCCCCCCCCCCAAATCCCTGAAATTTCCGCCCAAAATCCCCTCGGATTCCCCCAAATCCCCGAATTTCTCCCGAATTTCCCCCCAAATCCCGAATTTCTCCCAAATCCCCCCCAAATCCCGAATTTCCCCCCAAATCCCCCCAAATCCCGAATTTCCCCCCAAATTCCCCCCCAAATTTCCCCCCAAATCCCGAATTTCCCCCCAAATTCCCCCCCAAATCCCCCCCAAATCCCGGATTTCCCCCCAAATTCTCCCCCAAATCCCGAATTTCCCCCCAAATCCCCCCAAATCCCGAATTTCTCCCAAATCCCGAATTTCCCCCCAAATCCCCCCCAAATCCCGAATTTCCCCCAAATTCCCCCCAAATTCCCCCCAAATCCCCCCCAAATCCCGAATTTCCCCCCAAATCCCGAATTTCCCCCCAAATCCCCCCAAATCCCGAATTTCCCCCCAAATCCCCCCCCCAAATCCCGAATTTCCCCCCAAATCCCCCCAAATCCCGAATTTCCCCCCAAATCCCCCCAAATCCCGAATTTCTCCCAAATCCCGAATTTCCCCCCAAATCCCCCCCAAATCCCGAATTTCCCCCAAAATCCCCCCCAAATCCCGAATTTCCCCCAAATTCCCCCCAAATTCCCCCCAAATCCCCCCCAAATCCCGAATTTCCCCCCAAATCCCGAATTTCCCCCCAAATCCCCCCAAATCCCGAATTTCCCCCCAAATCCCCCCCAAATCCCGAATTTCCCCCCAAATCCCCCCAAATCCCGAATTTCCCCCCAAATCCCCCCAAATCCCGAATTTCCCCCCAAATCCCGAATTTCCCCCAAATCCCGAATTCCTCCCAAATCCCCTCCCAGTCCCACCTGAGCCCGAGAGCTCCTCCAGCACGTCGGGCATTCCCCGTTTGCGCTTCAGCTGCACGCCGTACGCGTCTGCGGGGGAGAAAAACCGGGATAAACCGGGATAAACCGGGAATTCCCGGGAATTCCCAGCCGATCTCCGTTCTTCCCGGTTATTCCCGGTGCTCCCGGGGGAGGGCGCTTTGTCCCCACCCCGCTGATGCCGCCCCGATCCCGGGAATTGCCGGTGTCCCATCCCGGTGTCCCCAGGAATTGCCGGTGTCGTTCCCGGTTATCCCCGGTTCCATTCCCGGAAATTCCCGGTGTAATTCCCGGTGTAATTCCCGGTGTAATTCCCGGTGTAATTCCCGCAGCTGTTGTCAGGAAATCCCGGGATTTCTCAGTGCCATTCCCGGTAATTCCTGCTGGGATTCCCGGTAAATCCCGGCGCCATTCCCGTTAATTCCGGCGCTATTCCCGGTAAATCCCGGTTATCCCCACGGCAATCCCACTAATTCCCAGCACATCCCGGTAATTCCCGGGGTAATTCCCGCTAAATCCTGGTGTCAATCCCAGCGTCATTCCCAGTCATCCCTAATAAATCCCGGTAAATCCCGCGATTCCCTGGTTCCATCCCCGGGAAATCCCGGGAAATTCCGGCGCCAACCCCGGTAAATTCCCGCTGGAATTCCCATTAATTCCTGGTAAATCCCGGTTATCCCCGGTGCCAATCCCGGTAAATCCCAGTAATTCCCGCTGCCATTCCCGAAGCCATTCCCGTTAATTCTGGTGCCATTCCCGGTAAATCCCGGTAACTCCCGGTGCCATTCCCGGTAACTCCCGGTAAATCCCGGTAACTCCCGGTGCCATTCCCAGTAAATCCCGGTAACTCCCGGTAAAACCCGGTAACTCCCGGTAACTCCGGTAAATCCCGGTGCCACTCCCGGTAACTCCCGGTAACTCCCGGTAACTCCCGGTGCCATTCCCAGTAAATCCCGCTAACTCCCGGTAACTCCCGGTGCCATTCCTGGTGCCATTCCCGGTAACTCCCGGTGCCACTCCCGGTAACTCCCGGTGCCATTCCCAGTAAATCCCGGTAACTCTCGGTAACTCCCGGTGCCATTCCCGGTAACTCCCGGTGCCATTCCGGTAAATCCCGGAAACTCCCGGTAACTCCCGGTAACTCCCGGTGCCATTCCTGGTGCCATTCCCGGTAACTCCCGGTAACTCCCGGTAACTCCCGGTGCCATTCCCAGTAAATCCCGGTAACTCTCGGTAACTCCCGGTGCCATTCCCGGTAACTCCCGGTAACTCCCGGTGCCATTCCCGGTAACTCCCGGTGCCATTCCCGGTAAAACCCGGTAACTCCCGGTAACTCCCGGTAACTCCCGGTGCCATTCCCGGTAACTCCCGGTAACTCCCGGTAACTCCCGGTAACTCCCGGTGCCATTCCCGGTAACTCCCGGTAACTCCCGGTAACTCCCGGTGCCATTCCCGGTAACTCCCGGTAACTCCCGGTAACCCCTGGTGCCATTCCCGGTAACTCCCGGTAACTCCCGGTGCCATTCCCAGTAAATCCCGGAAACTCCCGGTAACTCCCGGTAACTCCCGGTAACTCCCGGTGCCATTCCCGGTAACTCCCGGTAACTCCCGGTGCCATTCCCGGTAACTCCCGGTGCCATTCCCGGTAACTCCCGGTAACTCCCGGTAACTCCCGGTGCCATTCCCGGTAACTCCCGGTGCCATTCCCGGTAGCTCCCGGCGGGTACCGGTGTCCCGGGGCAGGTAGGTGAAGCGGAAGCCTTCGCTGCGGACGCTGTCCGTGAGGCGCTGCAGGTAAACCTCCACCTGCACCGGCCCCGTGAGCCCGGCCGCCCCCTCCCCGCTAACTCCCGGTAACTCCCGGTGCCACTCCCGGTGCCATTCCCGGTAACTCCCGGTAACTCCCGGTAACTCCCGGCGGGTACCGGTGTCCCGGGGCAGGTAGGTGAAGCGGAACCCTTCGCTGCGGACGCTGTCCGTGAGGCGCTGCAGGTAAACCTCCACCTGCACCGGCCCCGTGAGCCCGGCCGCCCCCTCCCCGCTAACTCCCGGTGCCATTCCCGGTAACTCCCGGTGCCATTCCCGGTAGCTCCCGGCGGGTACCGGTGTCCCGGGGCAGGTAGGTGAAGCGGAAGCCTTCGCTGCGGACGCTGTCCGTGAGGCGCTGCAGGTAAACCTCCACCTGCACCGGCCCCGTGAGCCCGGCCGCCCCCTCCCCGCTAACTCCCGGTAACTCCCGGTAACTCCCGGTAGCTCCCGGCGGGTACCGGTGTCCCGGGGCAGGTAGGTGAAGCGGAAGCCTTCGCTGCGGACGCTGTCCGTGAGGCGCTGCAGGTAAACCTCCACCTGCACCGGCCCCGTGAGCCCGGCCGCCCCCTCCCCGCTAACTCCCGGTAACTCCCGGTGCCATTCCCGGTAACTCCCGGTGCCATTCCCGGTAGCTCCCGGCGGGTACCGGTGTCCCGGGGCAGGTAGGTGAAGCGGAAGCCTTCGCTGCGGACGCTGTCCGTGAGGCGCTGCAGGTAAACCTCCACCTGCACCGGCCCCGTGAGCCCGGCCGCCCCCTCCCCGCTAACTCCCGGTAACTCCCGGTGCCACTCCCGGTGCCATTCCCGGTAACTCCCGGTAACTCCCGGTAACTCCCGGCGGGTACCGGTGTCCCGGGGCAGGTAGGTGAAGCGGAACCCTTCGCTGCGGACGCTGTCCGTGAGGCGCTGCAGGTAAACCTCCACCTGCACCGGCCCCGTGAGCCCGGCCGCCCCCTCCCCGCTAACTCCCGGTGCCATTCCCGGTAACTCCCGGTGCCATTCCCGGTAGCTCCCGGCGGGTACCGGTGTCCCGGGGCAGGTAGGTGAAGCGGAAGCCTTCGCTGCGGACGCTGTCCGTGAGGCGCTGCAGGTAAACCTCCACCTGCACCGGCCCCGTGAGCCCGGCCGCCCCCTCCCCGCTAACTCCCGGTAACTCCCGGTAACTCCCGGTAGCTCCCGGCGGGTACCGGTGTCCCGGGGCAGGTAGGTGAAGCGGAAGCCTTCGCTGCGGACGCTGTCCGTGAGGCGCTGCAGGTAAACCTCCACCTGCACCGGCCCCGTGAGCCCGGCCGCCCCCTCCCCGCTAACTCCCGGTAACTCCCGGTGCCATTCCCGGTAACTCCCGGTGCCATTCCCGGTAGCTCCCGGCGGGTACCGGTGTCCCGGGGCAGGTAGGTGAAGCGGAAGCCTTCGCTGCGGACGCTGTCCGTGAGGCGCTGCAGGTAAACCTCCACCTGCACCGGCTCGCGCAGCTCCAGGTGCGCGTAGGGCGGAGTCCGCAGCACGATCGCCACCTGGCGGTGAACGTCGGCCTGAGAGAAATCGGCCCGAGCCTCCCACGACTCCCGGCGGAAAATCACCGCGATGTCCTCTGGGGGGAAAAAAAAAACGGGAATTCTCTGGGAATCCGGGAATTCCAGAGGGCGGGAGCGTGGGATTTGGGATTGGGAATGGGTGTGGGGATTGGGATTTGGGGTGTGGGAGAAATCGGCCCGAGCCTCCCACGACTCCCGGCGGAAAATCACCGCGATGTCCTCTGGGGGGAAAAAAAAACCCGGGAATTCTCTGGGAATTCGGGAATTCCAGAGGGCGGGAGCGTGGGATTTGGGATTGGGAATGGGTCTGGGGATTGGGATTTGGGGTGTGGGAGAAATCGGCCCGAGCCTCCCACGACTCCCGGCGGAAAATCACCGCGATGTCCTCTGGGGGGAAAAAAAAAACGGGAATTCTCTGGGAATCCGGGAGTTGGGAATGTGGGATTTGGGATTGGGAATGGGTCTGGGGATTGGGATTTGGGGTGTGGGAGAAATCGGCCCGAGCCTCCCACGACTCCCGGCGGAAAATCGCCGCCATGTCCTCTGGGGGAAAAAAAAACGGGAATTCTCTGGGAATTCGGGAATTGGGAATGTGGGATTTGGGGGTTTGGGAATGTGGGAGGGTGGGATTGGGGCTCTGGGGTACAGGATGTGGGATGGGGATATGGGTTGGGAACGGGGGGGGAGGGGGGGGGATGTGTCCCAGGTGCGCCCAGGTGTGATCCCAGGTGTTCCCAAACCCCTCCCAGGTGCCGCCAGCTGTGCCAGGTGTGATCCCAGCTGTGCCCAGCTGTGCCCAGGTGTTCCCAAACCCCTCCTCGCTGTGCCCAGGTGTCCCCAGGTGTCCTCAAACCCCGCCCAGGTGTTCCCAGGCGTGATCCCAACTATTCCCAGCTGTGCCCAGGTGACCTCCAGGTGTTTCCAGCTGTGCCCAGGTGTTCCCAAACCCCTCCCCGCTGTGCCCAGGTGTCCTCAAAGCCCACCCAGGTGTTCCCAGGTGTGATCCCAACTATTCCCAGCTGTGCTCAGGTGACCTCCAGGTGTTTCCAGCTGTGCCCAGGTGTTCCCAAACCCCTCCCAGCTGTGCCCAGGTGTCCCCAGGTGTCCTCAAACCCCGCCCAGGTGTTCCCAGGTGTGATCCCAACAGTTCCCAGCCGTGCTCAGGTGACCTCCAGGTGTTTCCAGCTGTGCCCAGGTGTTCCCCAAACCCCTCCCCGCTGTGCCCAGGTGTTCCCCCAGGTGTTCCCCCAGGTGTCCCCAGGTGTCCTCGGACTCCGCCCGGCTGTGCCCAGGTGTTCCCAGCCGTGCCCAGGGGTGACGCCAGGTGCACCCAGGTGTTCCCAGCTGCGCCCAGGTGTTCCCCCCAGCTGTCCCCAGCTGTCCCCAGGTGTCCCCAGGTGTGTCCCCAGGTGTGTCCCCAGGTGTGTCCCCAGGTGTCCCCGGGTGTCCCCAGCTGTCCCCGGCTGTCCCCAGCTGTCCCCAGGTGTCCCCAGGTGTCCCCAGGTGTGTCCCCAGCTGTCCCCCCAGGTGTCCCCGGCTGTCCCCAGGTGTCCCCAGGTGTGTCCCCAGGTGTGTCCCCGGGTGTCCCCGGCTGTCCCCAGCTGTCCCCCCAGGTGTCCCCGGCTGTCCCCAGGTGTCCCCAGGTGTGTCCCCAGGTGTGTCCCCGGGTGTCCCCGGCTGTCCCCAGGTGTCCCCAGGTGTCCCCAGGTGTCCCCAGGTGTCCCCGGCTGTCCCCGGCTGTCCCCAGGTGTGTCCCAGGTGTCCCCAGCTGTCCCCGGCTGTCCCCGGGTGTCCCCAGCTGTCCCCCCAGGTGTCCCCAGGTGTCCCCAGGTGTCCCCGGGTGTCCCCAGGTGTGCCCAGCTGTCCCCCCAGGTGTCCCCGGCTGTCCCCGGGTGTCCCCAGGTGTCCCTCCAGGTGTCCCCAGGTGTCCCCGGCTGTCCCCAGGTGTCCCCAGGTGTGTCCCCAGGTGTCCCCAGGTGTGTCCCCAGGTGTTCCCAGCTGTCCCCAGCTGTCCCCAGGTGTCCCCGGCTGTCCCCGGGTGTCCCCAGGTGTGTCCCCCAGCTGTCCCCCCAGGTGTCCCCGGCTGTCCCCAGCTGTCCCCAGGTGTCCCCAGCTGTCCCCGGGTGTCCCCAGGTGTCCCCAGGTGTGTCCCCGGCTGTCCCCAGCTGTCCCCAGGTGTCCCCAGCTGTCCCCGGGTGTCCCCAGGTGTCCCCAGGTGTGTCCCCAGCTGTCCCCCCAGGTGTCCCCCAGGTGTCCCCAGGTGTGTCCCCAGGTGTGTCCCCAGCTGTCCCCAGGTGTCCCCGGGTGTCCCCAGGTGTCCCCAGGTGTGTCCCAGGTGTCCCCAGGTGTGTCCCCGAGTGTCCCTGAGTGTCCCCAGCTGTCCCCGGCTGTCCCCAGCTGTCCCCAGGTGTGTCCCCCAGCTGTCCCCAGGTGTCCCCAGGTGTCCCCGGGTGTCCCCAGGTGTCCCCAGGTGTCCCCAGGTGTGTCCCCAGGTGTTCAGGTGTGTCCCCAGGTGTCCCCAGGTGTCCCCAGGTGTGTCCCCAGGTGTGTCCCCGGCTGTCCCCAGCTGTCCCCAGGTGTGTCCCCGGCTGTCCCCAGGTGTCCCCGGCTGTCCCCGGGTGTCCCCAGGTGCGGGCGCACCTTTCTGGACCTTGTCGCAGAGCAGGTAGAGCTCCTCGCCGCCCGTGCAGGGGCCGCTCTCCTTGTTCATGCGGCAAATGCGCAGCTCCGACGTGTTGGTGGACTCTGCAAAAGGCCCCGGCCGCAGTTCGGCCCCGCGGCCCGACGCTCGTCAGCGAATTTCCGGGGCGGTTTAGGGAATTTATTGGGATTTCTTTAGGGAGTTTTTGGGAATTTTTTGAGGTTTTTTTAGGGAATTTTTGGGGAATTTTTGGGGAATTTTTTGAAAAATTTTTGAGATGTTTTTAGGGAATTTTTTGGGGAATTTTTTGAGATTTTTTTTCAGGGGAATTTTTGGGGATTTTTCAGGGAATTTTTTGGGATTTTTTAAGAGAATTTTTTAGGGATTTTTTGGGAATTTTTTGAGATTTTTTTTTAGGGAATTTTTGGGGAATTTTTGGGGAATTTTTTGAAAAATTTTTGAGATGTTTTTAGGGAATTTTTTGGGGAATTTTTTGAGATTTTTTTTCAGGGGAATTTTTGGGGATTTTTTAGGGAATTTTTTAGGGATTTTTTTGGGAATTTTTGGAGATTGTTTTTTAGGGAATTTTGGGGGAATTTTTGGGGAATTTTTGGGGAGTTTTGGGGGGAGTTTTTTGGGAATTTTTTGAGATATTTTTAGGGAATTTTTGGGGAAATTTTGGAGATTTTTTCAGGGAATTTTTGGGGATTTTTTAGGGAATTTTTTGGGATTTTTTAGGGAATTTTTTAGGGATTTTTTCGACATTTTTGGAGGGTTTTTTTCGGGACATTTTGGGGATATTTTTGGGATATTTCGGGGATTTTTTCCGGATATTTTTTCGGCATTTTTCGAGATTTTTTTTCAGGACTTTTTGGGATTTTTTGGGGATATTTTGGGGATTTTTTCCGGATATTTTTTCGGGATTTTTGGAGATTTTTTTTTCAGGACATTTTTGGGATTTGTTTGGGATATTTTGGGGATTTTTTTTCGGACATATTTTCGGGATTTTTGGAGGGTTTTTTTCGGGATATTTTTGGGATTTTTGGGGGGATTTTTTTGGGATATTTCGGGGATTTTTTCCGGATATTTTTTCGGGATTTTTGGAGATTTTTTTTTCAGGACATTTTTGGGATTTGTTTGGGATATTTTGGGGATTTTTTTTCGGATATATTTTCGGGATTTTTGGAGACTTTTTTTCAGGACATTTTTGGGATTTTTGGGGGGATTTTTTGGGGATATTTTGGGGATTTTTTCCGGATATTTCAGGGCCGTTTTTGGGGTGGATTTGGGGGATTTGGGGACTCACTCTTGTCGAAGATGGGCTGGGACAGCACCGGGCTGAGGCTCCGGGGGATCCCGGCGCGGTCCCGGAACGAGGCCTGGAAACAAATCCGGACCACGTTGAGATCGACCTCCTGGTGATTCCGCAGGGATCCCGCTGGAAATGGGGGAAAAAACGGGAAAAATGGGAAAAAAACGGGAAAAAAAAAACGGGAAAATGGGGGGAAATAGGTGAAAAAACGGGGGGAAAAAACAGGGGAAAATGGGAATGGCGGTTTTGCAGGGATCCCGCTGGAAATGGGGGAAAAAACGGGAAAAATGGGGAAAAAACGGGGGAGAAATGGGGAAAAAAATGGGGGAGAAATGGGGAAAAAAGGGGAAAACCAGGGAAAAAAAATGGGAAACACGGGAGAAACAGGAGAAATCAGGGAGAGAAAACGCGGAAAAATTGGGAGGAAAAAATGGGAGGAAAAAAAAAAAAAACACCAAAAAAAGAGAGAAAATCCTCGAGGAAAAACAGGGAAAAGATGGGAAAAAAACAGGGAAAATCCCAGGAAATCCGGGAAAATCCAGGGAAAATCGAGGGGGAAAAGGGTTTCGCTGACCTTTGAAGGGGTCGATGCCCAGCTGCAGCTTCTTCTCGATGGCGGCCTCGATTTCCTTCTTCTTCACACACTGAATCCCCAGGTTGCTGAAACTGCCCAAATCCCGGAATTCCCGGTTTTTTTTCCGGCCCCTTCCCTGAATTCCCCTGCCCGGAAACGCCCCAAATCCCAAAAAAAAAAACCACCAAAAAAAAACCACCCCAGAAACACTTAAAAAAATGGTTTTTTCACCCCAAAACCACCAAAAATGTCCAGAAAATGCCCCAAAAAAAAGTCGCAAAGATGGGGGGAAATCCCAGAAAATTCCATGAAAATTCAGTTTATTGGGACATTCCCGGGTTTTTCCAGGGTTTGGGATCGACCCAGGCCTCAAGGAGCCTCAAAAACCTCCCAGGAGAGCCCAAAAAAACCACAAAAATGCCAAAAAATGCCCCACCCCAAAAATGTCAGAAAAACGGGAAAAACCTGGAAAAATCCCTAAAATTCCAATGGGAAAAATCCCAGATTTTCCCTGAGCTTGGGTTGGATTTGGACCTTGAGGAAAACCCAAAACCCGCCAAAACCCACCCAAAACCGGCCCAAAATTGCATAAAAACGGGAAAATTCCCAGAAAATCACGGGGAATTCCTGGGGTTTGGGCGGAATTCCGGGTTTCTTTGGAATTCTTGGGATTTTGGGGAGGGGGAATTCCTTTTTTTCTTTTTTTTTTGAAAATTCCCATTTTTGGGGGGGAAATTTTTGAGAATTCCCTTTTTGGGGGGGGGGAATTTCCATTTTTCTGTGGGAATTCCCTTTTTTTTTTTGGAATTCCCGTTTTCAGGAATTTCCTTTTTTGGGGGGAATTCCCATTTTTTGCGGGGGGGGGAATTCCCGTTTTCTTTTCGGGATCTCCCATTTGCCCCGTGGGAATTCCCATTTTTTGGGGTATCTCCCGTTCTCCTGTGGGAATTCCCATTCTCTTTTCAGGATCTCCCATTTTCCTGTGGGAATTCCCGTGCTTTGGGGTATCTCCCGTTTGTCCTGTGGGAATTCCCGTTTTTTCGTTGGTATCTCCCGTTTGGCCTGTGGGAATTCCCATTTTTTTTTGGTATCTCCTGTTCTCCTGTGGGAATTCCCATTTTTTGGGGGGATCTCCCATCTGTCCTGTGGGAATTCCCATTTTTTGGGTATCTCCCGTTTGCCCCGTGGGAATTCCCATTTTTTTTCGGGTATCTCCCGTTTGCCCCGTGGGAATTCCCGTTTCTTTGGGTATCTCCCGTTTGCCCCGTGGGAATTCCCATTTTTTTTTGGGTATCTCCCGCTTGCCCCGTGGGAATTCCCATTTTTTGGGGGGATCTCCCGTTCTCCCGTGGGAATTCCCATTTTTTTTTGGGTATCTCCCGCTTGCCCCGTGGGAATTCCCGTTTCTTTTGGGTATCTCCCGCTTGCCCCGTGGGAATTCCCGTTTCTTTTGGGTATCTCCCGTTCTCCCGTGGGAATTCCCATTTTTTTTGGGGTATCTCCCGTTGCCCCGTGGGAATGCCGTTTTCCCGCGGGGATGCCCGGCTTGCGCGGGGCCGGCGGGGCGCCCACCTGTGGCGGGGGTTGCTGGGGGGCCGCAGCAGGACGCGGCACAGCCCCTGCGCGCAGTCCTTGCCCACCAGGCCGTGCGGGTGCACGCGGTGCGGCCAGTCCTTCCACACCAGGCACGCCGTCACCGCCACCTCCGGGATGGCCTGGCAGTTCTGCAGCTGCGGGGAGACGCCGGGAAAACCGTGGGGGGGAAATCCGGGGGGAATCCGGGGGATATCCGGGGGAAATCCGGGGGGAATCTGGGGGATATCCGGGGGGAATCCGGGGGGAATCCGGGGGGAATCCGGGGGAAATTGGGGGAAATTGGGGGAAATTGGGGGAAATTGGGGGAAATTGGGGAAAATCTGGGGGAAATCTGGGGAAAAGCCAGGGGAAATCCGGGGGAAATTGGGGGAAATCCGGGGGAAATTGGGGGAAATTGGGGGGGAAATCCGGGGAAAACAGTGGGGAAAATCCGGGGGAAATTGGGGGGGAAATCCGGGGGAAATTGGGGGGAAATCTGGGGGAAAATCTGGGGGAAATTGGGGAAAATATCTGGGGGAAATTGGGGGAAAATCCGGGGGAAACAGTGGGGAAAATCCGGGGGAAATTGGGGGGGAAATCCGGGGGAAATTGGGGGGAAATCTGGGGGAAATTGGGGGGAAATTGGGGGAAACTGGGGGAAATTGGGGGAAATCTGGGGGGAAATTGGGGGGAAATTGGGGGCAAAATCCGGGGAATATCCGGGGGAAATCCAGGGGAAATTGGGGGAAATCCGGGGAAATATCCGGGGAAATCCGGGGGAAATCCGGGGGAAATCTGGGGGAAATTGGGGGAAACTGGGGGAAATTGGGGGAAAATCCGGCGGAAATCCGGGGGAAATTGGGGGGAAATTGGGGGAAATCCGGGGGAAATTGGGGGGAAATTGGGGGAAATCCGGGGGAAATCCGGGGGAAATTGGGGGGAAATTGGGGGAAATCCGGGGGAAACTGGGGGGAAATTGGGAGAAAAATGGGGGGAAAAACTGGGGGAAATCCAGGGAAAAATGAGGGAAAAGTTTGGGGAAAATCCAGGGGAAAATTGGAGAAATCAGAGGAAAAACTGGGGGAAATTCAAGGGAAAATCGGGGGGAAATTGCGGGAAAAATTCGGGGGAAAAATCCGGGGAAAACTGGGGAAATCGGGGGGGAAAAGTTGGGGGAAATCCGGGGGAAATCGAGGGGAAAATGGGGAGAAAAAGTTGGGAAAAATTGGGGGAAATCGGGGGAAAATTGGGGGATAAATTGTGGGGGAATCTGAGGGAAATGTGGGGGAAATCCTGGGGAATCCAGGGAAAAATCCCGGGAAATATTGGGGAAAATCCCAGGGAAAATCCTGGGGAAAAAACCCACCAAACCCATCCCAAAAGGGTCAGTCCTGTTTTCCCAGGGGTTCTCCTGACTTTCCCATATTTTCCCTGATTTTTTTCCCAATTTTTCCTGATTTTTCCCTCGATTTTCCCCAATTTTTCCCCGATATTTCCTCCGTTTTCCCCCCGATTTTTCCCCATTTTTTCCCCATTTTTCCCCCATTTTTCCCCATTTTTTCCCCATTTTTCCCCAACCTTTTCCCCATTTTCCCCCCATTTTACCTCGATGCTGGGCAGCGTCCTGGCGGCCTCGGTGCTGTTTTCCCCCAGGATGCTCCCGGCCCATCCCAAACCCTTTCCCGCACCATTCCCACTTTCCCCAAGTTTTTCTCAATTTTTTCCGATTTTTTTCTCCATTTTTTCCCATTTTTTTCTCAATTTTTTCCCAATTTTTTCCCAATTTCTTGCTGATTTTTCCCTCGATTTTCCCCGATATTTCCTCCGTTTTCCCCCCGATTTTTCCCCATTTTTTCCCCATTTTTCCCCCAACCTTTCCCCCATTTTCCCCCCATTTTACCTCGATGCTGGGCAGCGTCCTGGCGGCCTCGGTGCTGTTTTCCCCCAGGATGCTCCCGGCCCATCCCAAACCCTTTCCCGCACCATTCCCACTTTCCCCAAGTTTTTCTCCATTTTTTCCCATTTTTTTCTCAATTTTTTCCCAATTTTTTCCCAATTTCTTGCTGATTTTTCCCTCGATTTTCCCCGATATTTCCTCCATTTTCCCCCCGATTTTTCCCCATTTTTTCCCCATTTTTTCCCCATTTTTTCCCCATTTTCCCCCCATTTTACCTCGATGCTGGGCAGCGTCCTGGCGGCCTCGGTGCTCTTTTCCCCCAGGATGCTCCCGGCCCATCCCAAACCCTTTCCCGCACCATTGCCACTTTCCCCAAGTTTTTCTCAATTTTTTCCCATTTTTAATCCATTTTTTCCCATTTTTTTCTCAATTTTTTCCCAATTTTTTCCCAATTTTTTCCCTGATTTTTCCCCGATATTTCCTCCATTTTCCCCCCGATTTTTCCCCATTTTTTCCCCATTTTTTCCCCATTTTTTCCCCAACCTTTTCCCCATTTCCCCCCCATTTTACCTCGATGCTGGGCAGCGTCCTGGCGGCCTCGGTGCTGTTTTCCCCCAGGATGCTCCCGGCCCATCCCAAACCCTTTCCCGCACCATTCCCACTTTCCCCAAGTTTTTCTCCATTTTTTCCCATTTTTTCTCAATTTTTTCCCAATTTTTTCCCAATTTCTTGCTGATTTTTCCCTCGATTTTCCCCGATATTTCCTCCATTTTCCCCCCGATTTTTCCCCATTTTTCCCCATTTTTTCCCCATTTTTTCCCCAACCTTTTCCCCATTTTCCCCCCATTTTACCTCGATGCTGGGCAGCGTCCTGGCGGCCTCGGTGCTCTTTTCCCCCAGGATGCTCCCGGCCCATCCCAAACCCTTTCCCGCACCATTCCCACTTTCCCCAAGTTTTTCTCAATTTTTTCCGATTTTTAAATCCATTTTTTCCCATTTTTTTCTCAATTGTTTCCCAATTTTTTCCCAATTTCTTGCTGATTTTTCCCTCGATTTTCCCCGATATTTCCTCTGTTTTCCCCCCGATTTTTCCCCCATTTTTTCCCCATTTTTTCCCCATTTTTCCCCCAACCTTTCCCCCATTTTACCTCGATGCTGGGCAGCGTCCTGGCGGCCTCGGTGCTGTTTTCCCCCAGGATGCTCCCGGCCCATCCCAAACCCTTTCCCGCACCATTCCCACTTTCCCCAAGTTTTTCTCCATTTTTTCCCATTTTTTTCTCAATTTTTTCCCAATTTTTTCCCAATTTCTTGCTGATTTTTCCCTCGATTTTCCCCGATATTTCCTCCGTTTTCCCCCCGATTTTTCCCCATTTTTTCCCCATTTTTCCCCAACCTTTTCCCCATTTTCCCCCCATTTTACCTCGATGCTGGGCAGCGTCCTGGCGGCCTCGGTGCTGTTTTCCCCCAGGATGCTCCCGGCCGACCTCCCCTCGCACTCGTAGCGGAATCTCATCCCGCGCTGCTTCGGCTGCTCCGTGATCACCAGCCGCGGCTTCCCCGCCCTCTCCGGTGGCTTCTCCAGCTGTTTTTCCAGCTGTTTTCCCAGTTTTTCCTGCTTTTCCTGCGGCGGGCACCAGCGGGAGGCCGGGCCCGGGGTCAGGGAGAGGCCGCGGAGGCTCCGGGACAACGGCGGCTCCCGGGAGGGGTCGGAGCCCCGCGGGATCAGTTTGGGAAAAGGTTTGGGAATTTCGGGAGCGGGATCCGGCTGGAAGCCGTCCTCCTTCATCACCTCCTCCAGGATTTCTGGGGAAAACGGGGAGGGTTTGGGGGGGAGGGGAAATGGGATTTTCAGGGGGTTCGGGAGGGGTTTTTGGGGGGGGGGGGAAACCTGGGATTTTGGGGGGAAAAACGGGAATTTCGGGGGGTTCGGGAGGGTTTTTGGGGGAGAAACGGGATTTTCGGGAGGATTTCTGGGGCTAAAATGGGATTTCCGGGGGGTTCGGGAAGGTTTTTGGGGAAAAACCGGGAATGTGGGGGATTTTGGAAGGGATAGCCAGGGGTTTTTTGGGGGGGAAGGGATGGGTAGGGATGGGAATTCCAGGGGGTTTGGAATAGATCGGGGTCAAATCCCAAACTGAGAGCGGATTTCTGGGATTGGAGCAGCTCAAATCCCAAATCCGGGAGGGAATTCCAGCCCAGATCCCAAATTTGGGAGGAATTTCTGGGATTGGGATCCCAAACCCGGGCGGGATCCCGGCGCTCCCCGTCCCTCCCGCTCCATCCCCGCCCCAATTCCCCCCTTGGGATGGGACCCCGCCCCTCCCCGAATTCCCCAATTCCCCAAATCCCCAAAATCCCGAATTCCCGAATCCCCCGAATCCCGAATTCCCCAAACCCTCGCGGCTCCAGGATGCCGAAATTCCCGGGAAACGGCGAAGATTCCCAATCCCTCCGGTTCCACTCACCCAAATCGTCTGGAAAAACGGAGGAAAAAACCGGGAAAAAAAACGGGAAAAACGATCCCGTGAGGAGACCCCGACCGGGAGCGGACACCGGGAGGGGACACCGGGAGGGGACACCGGACACCGGGAGGGGACACCGGGACCGGGAGGGGACACCGGGACCGGGAGGGGACACCGGACACCGGGAGGGGACACCGGGACCGGGAGGGGACACCGGACACCGGGAGGGGACACCGGGACCGGGAGGGGACACCGGGACCGGGAGGGGACACCGGACACCGGGAGGGGACACGGGGACCGGGAGGGGACACCGGGACCGGGAGGGGACACCGGACACCGGGAGGGGACACGGGGACCGGGAGGGGACACCGGGACCGGGAGGGGACACCGGGAGCGGGAGCGGACACCGGGAGCGGGAGGGGACACCGGGAGGGGACACGAAGACTGGGAAGGAACACCGGACACCGGGAGGGGACACCGGGAGCGGAGCTTTACCTGTGCCCGGTGCTCCGTGGGCCATCGCCAGCCCGGGATCCTGCACGGCCGCTCCTACCGGGACACGGCACCGGGATGGCGGCGTCAGCACCGGGATCGCCACCGGGAACCACCCCCGGAAGGAGCGAGCCCGGGAAAACCGCGGCGTTCCCAGCACCGGGAACGGCACCGAACCGGGACCGGACCGGGACAGCCCCCGGGACCCGCCCCCGCCGCCCGCCGCCAGCCCCGGTCCCGGCCCGTTAGCCCCCGTTATCCCCCGGGAGGTCCCGGTTCTGGCACCGGCGGGGATCCCCGGTTCCGGTTCTGTCACCGGCGCGGGGATCCCCGGTTCCGGTTCTGTCACCGGCGGGGGGATCCCCGGTTCCGGTTCTGTCACCGGCGCGGGGATCCCCGGTTCCGGTTCTGTCACCGGCGCGGGGATCCCCGGTTCCGCTCCCCCCGGGGCGGCGCTCACCGAGGGGCAGCGCCATGTCGCGGTGCCGGTGCCGCTCCCGGAGCGGGTCCCGGTGCTCCCGGAGCGGGTCCCGGTGCTCCCGGAGCGGGTCCCGGTGCTCCCGGAGCCGCCGGTGCCGCTCCCGCCGCCGCCCCCCGAGGCCGCGCCGCCGCCGGACCTGGAAATCCCCGCGCGGGCCGCGCCGCCATTGGCTGAGGCTGCCGTGACGTCACCGCCGGGGGCGCGGTCGGGGAAACCCCCACCGGGAGCGCACCGCGCCGCCATTGGCTGGGCGCGCCGGTGACGTCACTAAGGGAAACACCCCCGGGGTCGGCTCTGGGGGCGGGGCGCGCTCCCATTGGCCCAACGCGCCGAGGGGGTGGGACGGGGAAACCCCCTCCCGCCGGGGGCGGGCCGCGCTGCTATTGGCGGCCAATCCAATGACGTCACCGACAAGGCGTGGTTTCGTTGCGTTTCCCGCCCCCTCCCGGGGTCACGTTGGCGTTGCCCGGAAGTCTCGCGAGAGCGGCGCGAGAGGCGGCGCAGCAAAGATGGCGGCGCCGGGGACGGAGGCGGCGGCGGGGCCGGGCCCGGGCCCGGGGCAGGTCCGGGAGGGAGCGCGGCCCGGGGACAGCGGGAACGGCACCGGGGAACGGGCGGGAACGGACACCGGCACAGCCGCCCGGGGACCGCGGGAGCGGCGCCGGGGAACGGGCGGGAACGGACACCGGCACAGCGGCCGGGAGAGGGGAACGGGGAACCGGGAACCGGGAACGAGGAAGGGAGACCGGGAGCGGGGCCGGGCCAAGGAACGGGCCAAGGTCCGGGGTGGAGGGCGGGCACCGGGAACAGGCTCAGAGAACGGGACCCGGCACAGCTCCGGCTCCGGAGACCGGGCCGGGGCCACGAAAAGAGCCCGGGACCGGGGACCGGGACCGGGACCAGCAAAGGGGACGGGGAAGGCACCGGCAACGGGCCGGGAAGGGTTCGGTCACTGGGAATGGAACCGGGAAAGGAACCGGCAATGGTTCAGTGAGCGGCGATGGAACCGGCGTGGCTTAGGTTTGGGGACCGAGAAGGGACCGGGCAGGTTCGGTGCCGTTCCCGGTGCCAATGGCGGGTTCTGGTTGGGCAGGTGACCCCCGGCGCTCCCGGTGACAGTAACGGCGCTGCCGGGCTCGCCGGGCAGGTTCGGTGCCGTTCCCGGTGCCAATGACCGGTTCTGGTTGGGCAGGTGACCCCCGGCGCTCCCGGTGACAGTAACGGCGCTGCCGGGCTCCCCGGGCAGGTTCGGTGCCGTTCCCGGTGCCAGTGACCGGTTCTGGTTGGGCAGGTGACCCCCGGCGCTCCCGGTGACAGTAACGGCGCTGCCGGGCTCGCCGGGCAGGTTCGGTGCCGTTCCCGGTGCCAATGACCGGTTCTGGTTGGGCAGGTGACCCCCGGCGCTCCCGGTGACAGTAACGGCGCTGCCGGGCTCCCCGGGCAGGTTCGGTGCCGTTCCCGGTGCCAATGACGGGTTCTGGTTGGGCAGGTGACCCCCGGCAGCAGCCCCGGCGCTCCCGGTGACAGTAACGGCGCTGCCGGGCTCGCCGGGCAGGTTCGGTGCCGTTCCCGGTGCCAATGACCGGTTCTGGTTGGGCAGGTGACCCCCGGCAGCAGCCCCGGCGCTCCCGGTGACAGTAACGGCGCTGCCGGGCTCCCCGGGCAGGTTCGGTGCCGTTCCCGGTGCCAATGACGGGTTCTGGTTGGGCAGGTGACCCCCAGCGCTCCCGGTGACAGTAACGGCGCCGCCGGGCTCCCCGGGCAGGTTCGGTGCCGGTGCCAATGACGGGTTCTGGTTGGGCAGGTGACCCCCGGCAGCAGCCCCGGCGCTCCCGGTGACAGTAACGGCGCTGCCGGGCTCGCCGGGCAGGTTCGGTGCCGTTCCCGGTGCCAATGACCGGTTCTGGTTGGGCAGGTGACCCCCGGCGCTCCCGGTGACAGTAACGGCGCTGCCGGCGGCGGCGAGGCGCGGAGCCCGCCGGGGCAGCAGCAGCAGCAGCAGCAGCAGCAGCAGCAGCAGCCGGCGGCCCCCAACGCCTGGCAGGTGATCAAAGGCGTCCTGTTCAGGTGAGGGGACACGGGGATCGCCCGGGGCGGGGCTGCGGTCGGAGCGGGAGCAGGAGGAGGAGCCGCTCGGGACTGCGGTCACATCGGGATCGGGATCACCCTGGGATCGGGATCAGGATCAGACTGGGATCGGGATCAGACTGGGATTGGGGTCAGGATCGGGATCATCCCAGGCTTGGGATCAGGATCGCCCTGGGATCGGGATCAGGATCAGACTGGGATCAGGATCGCCCTGGGATTGGGATCACGATCACCCTGGGATCGGGATCAGGATCACCCTGGGATCGGGATCAGGATCAGATTGGGATCGGGATCGGATTGGGATCAGGATCACCCTGGGATTGGGATCAGGGTCAGGATCATCCCAGCCTTGGGATCAGGATCAGACTGGGATCAGGATCACCCTGGGATCAGGATCAGGATCAGGATCGCCCTGGGATTGGGATCAGGATCACCCTGGGATTGGGATCAGGATCGCCCTGGGATTGGGATCAGGATCACCCTGGGATTGGGATCAGGATCACCCTGGGATCGGGATCAGGATCACCCTGGGATCAGGATCAGGATCACCCTGGGATTGGGATCAGGATCGCCCTGGGATCGGGATTGGGATCATCCCAGGTTTGGGATCAGGATCACCCCGGGATCAGAGTTGGGCTCACCCCCTGATTGGGAGCAGGGTCAGGATCACGGCAGGATCGGGATCCGAGTGGGATCACCTTGGGTTCGGGGTTGGGATCAGCCCCTGATTGGGTTTGGGACGGAGATCACCCCGGGATCGGGATCACCTCGGGATTGGGATCCCCATGGCGCTGGGATCAGAGTGGGATCACCTGGAATTGGGATCCGGATTGGGATTGGGATCGTGCCCTGGTTGGGATCAGGATCAGGTTGGGATCAGGATTGGATCAGGATCACTCCAGGACTGGGATCGGGCTCAGGATTGGATCAGGATCACTCCAGGACTGGGATTGGGATCGGGACTGGATCGGGATCACTCCAGGACTGGGATCGGGATCAGGATTGGATCAGGATCACTCCAGGATTGGGGTGGGGATCAGCCTGGGATTGCTCCAGGACCCCCAAATCCTGGGATTGGGATCACCTTGGGCCCAGGATCATCCCAGGAGCCCAGATCCCTCTGGGATAATTCTGGGATCAAGATCCCCTGAGGCTCTTCCCAAATTTCCGAGAATTCCTGAGAATTCCCAAGAATTCCCGAGGATTCCAAGAATTCCGAAGCTCCTTCCTGGTTTTCCGGGGTCCAAAGGTCGGATCTGGGAGGGGCCAAGGAAAGGGGGAGGGGAATCCTCGGGAACGGGCTCCTGAACTTCCCACCAAAAATCGGGAATTTTCTCTGGAATTTCTGGGAGCAGGAATCCGTAGGAAAGGAGGAATTTTTTTTTTTTTTTTTGGGATGTTCCCAAAGAATTCGGGGGATCCACGGGAAAAGGGAATTTTTTGGGAAGCAGAAATCCCCGGGAAGAAGGGTTTTTGGGAATTTCTGGGAAGGGAAATCCATGGGGAAAAGAAGATTTTTGGGAAGGAGGGATCCCAGAGAAGGAAGATTTTTTGGGAAGGAGATCCATGGAGAAAAAAAAAAGGAAAATTTTTGGGAGGGAGGATCCATTAAAAGGAGGATTTTGGGGGGAAGGAAAAATTCCCGGGAAGGATTTTCCTGGGGAAAAGAGGGATTTGGGGAGGGAGGATCCATTAAAAGGAGAATTTGGGGGAAGGAAAAATTCCCGGGAAGGAGGATCCGTGGGGAAAAGAGGAATTTTGGGAGGGAGAACCCATTAAAACGGGGAATTTTTTGGGAAGACAAACCTTTGGGAAAGAAAAATCCGGATGGGGAGAATTCCTACGGGGAACAAAAAAAAAAAAAATCCGGGACAAATTCCCTGGAAAAAAACTAAAAAAACAACAAACCAACAACTCCTGCAGGAGGAAAAAAAGAATTCGTGGGAAACCAAACCCGTGGAAAAATAAAACCAAAAAAAAATCCCCGGAATTGGGGGGAAACCCCTCGTTTTTTGGGAACGCCTTTGCCGGGAATTCTAGCAAATTCCCAAGGTTTTTTTTTTTTTCCCTGGATTCCCCCTCCCGCAGGATTTTCATCATCTGGGCCATCTCCAGCTGGTTCCGGAGGGGCCCGAGCCCCCAGGAGCCCCCCAGCGCCGGCGGCGGCGGCCGCAGCCCCAGCCGGAACCTCTTCGCCAAGGACACGCTCATGGTGAGCCCGGGAGACGGCAACGCCGCCGCGCTCGGCGCCGGGTCCGGGAACGCGGGGCCGATCCGGGAATTCGGGGCGGATCCGGGAATTCGGGGCGGATCCGGGAATTCGGGGGGGATCCGGGAATTTGGGGGAGATCCGGGAATGCGGGGGAGATCTGGGAATTCGGGGGAGATGTGGGAATTCGGGGGGGATCCGGGAATTCGGGGGAGATCTGGGAATTCGGGGGAGATCTGGGAATTCGGGGCAGATCCGGGAATTCGGGGGGGATCCGGGAACTCGGGGCAGATCCGGGAATTCGGGGGGGATCCGGGAATTCGGGGGAGATCCGGGAATTCGGGGGGGATCCGGGAATTCGGGGGGGATCCGGGAATTAGGGGGGGATTGGGGGGAGATCCGGGAATTCGGGGGGGATCCGGGAATTCGGGGGGGATTGGGGTGGGGGCTCCGGGAATTTGGGGGGGTTTGGGGTCAGCTCCGGGAATTCGGGGGAGATCCGGGAATTCGGGGCGGATCCGGGAATGCGGGGCCGATCCGGGAATTCGGGGCGGATCCGGGAATTCGGGGGAGATCCGGGAATTCGGGGGGGATCCGGGAATTCGGGGGGGATCCGGGAATTCGGGGGGGATCCGGGAATTAGGGGGGGATTGGGGGGAGATCCGGGAATTCGGGGGGGATCCGGGAATTCGGGGGGGATTGGGGTGGGGGCTCCGGGAATTTGGGGGGGTTTGGGGTCAGCTCCGGGAATTCGGGGGAGATCCGGGAATTCGGGGCAGATCCGGGAATTCGGGGGAGATCCGGGAATTCGGGGGGGTTTGGGGTCAGCTCCGGGAATTCGGGGGAGATCCGGGAATTTGGGGGGGTTTGGGGTGGGGGCTCCGGGAATTTGGGGGGATCTGGGGTGAGATCCGGGAATTCAGGGGAGATCCGGGAATTTGGGGGGGTTTGGGGTCAGCTCTGGGAATTTGGGGGGTTTGGGGTGGGGGCTCCTGGAATTTGGGGGAGATCCGGGAATTTGGGGGGGTTTGGGTCAGCTCTGGGAATTTGGGGGAGATCCGGGAATTTGGGGGGGTTTGGGGGGAGATCCGGGAATTTGGGGGGATTTGGGGGTGGGGACTCCGGGAATTCGGGGGGGTTTGGGGTCAGCTCCCAGGTTTTGGGGGCGATTCCGGGATCACATCCCAAATCTGGGGGGGATTCTAGGATTGAATCCCAGATCCCCAAACCCAACCCCCCCAATCCCATCAATCCTTCGGGAATTCCGGGATTTTCCCCCCAGGATCTGCACATTCCCAACCCCCCCAATCCCATCAATCCTTCGGGAATTCCGGGATTTTCCCCCCAGGATCTGCACATTCCCAACCCCCCCAATCCCATCAATCCTTCGGGAATTCCGGGATTTCCCCCCAGGATCTGCACATTCCCAACCCCCCCAATCCCATCAATCCTTCGGGAATTCCGGGATTTTCCCCCCAGGATCTGCACATTCCCAACCCCCCCAATCCCATCAATCCTTCGGGAATTCCGGGATTTTCCCCCCAGGACCTGCACATTCCCAACCCCCCCAATCCCATCAATCCTTCGGGAATTCCGGGATTTTCCCCCCAGGACCTGCACATTCCCAACCCCCCCCAATCCCATCAATCCTTCGGGAATTCCGGGATTTTCCCCCCAGGACCTGCACATTCCCAACCCCCCCAATCCCATCAATCCTTCGGGAATTCCGGGATTTTCCCCCCAGGATCTGCACATTCCCAACCCCCCCCAATCCCATCAATCCTTCGGGAATTCCGGGATTTTCCCCCCAGGATCTGCACATTCCCAACCCCCCCCCAATCCCATCAATCCTTCGGGAATTCCGGGATTTTCCCCCCAGGATCTGCACATTCCCAACCCCCCCAATCCCATCAATCCTTCGGGAATTCCGGGATTTTCCCCCCAGGACCTGCACATTCCCAACCCCCCCAATCCCATCAATCCTTCGGGAATTCCGGGATTTTCCCCCCAGGACCTGCACATTCCCAACCCCCCCAATCCCATCAATCCTTCGGGAATTCCGGGATTTTCCCCCCAGGATCTGCACATTCCCAACCCCCCCAATCCCATCAATCCTTCGGGAATTCCGGGATTTTCCCCCCAGGATCTCTACGTTTACATCTCGGAGCACGAGCACTTCACGGATTTCAACGTCAGCTCCGCGCTGTTCTGGGAGAAGCGGGATCTGGTCTACGGGGACTGGACCAGCGGGGAGAACTCGGACGGCTGCTACGAGCACTTCGGGGAGGTCGACATCTCCCAGGTGGGAATTCCGGAATTCCGGGGGATTTTTGGGAATTTGGGGAATTTTTTCCGGAGGTTTTGGGGGTTCCTGGGACTTCCCAGAGGGATTTTGGGGTCGGGATTTGGGATGAGGGGAAGGGAATTTTGACAGTTGCTCCCAGCGCTTTGGGGAGGTCAACATCTCTCAGCTGGGAATTCGGGAATTCGGGAATTCCGGGGGATTTTTGGGAATTTTGGGGAATTTTTTCCGGAGGTTTTGGGGGGTTCCTGGGACGTCCCAGAGGGATTTTGGGGTTGGGATTTGGGATGAGGAGAAGGGAATTTTGACAGTCGCTACGAGCACTTCGGGGAGGTCGACATCTCCCAGGTGGGGAATTCGGGAATTCCGGAATTCCGGGGGATTTTTGGGAATTTTGGGGAATTTTTTCCGGAGGTTTTGGGGGGTTCCTGGGACTTCCCGGAGGGATTTTGGCGTCAGGGGAGTCAGGATGAGGAGAAGGGAATTTTGACAGTTGCTACGAGAGCCTCGGGGAGGTCGACATCTCCCAGGTGGGAATTCCGGAATTCCGGGGGATTTTTGGGAATTTTTTCCGGAGGTTTTGGGGGGTTCCTGGGACGTCCCGGAGGGATTTTGAGGTCGGGATTTGGGATGAGGAGAAGGGAATTATGACAGTTGCTACGAGCACTTTGGGGAGGTCGACATCTCCCAGGTGGGAATTCCGGAATTCCGGGAATTCCGGGGGATTTTTGGGAATTTTGGGAATTTTTTCCGGAGGTTTTGGGGGGTTCCTGGGACTTCCCGGAGGGATTTTGGGGTCGGGATTTGGGATGAGGAGAAGGGAATTTTGACAGTTGCTCCCAGCGCTTTGGGGAGGTCGACATCTCCCAGGTGGGGAATTCGGGAATTCCGGGGGATTTCTTGGGAATTCCAGGATTTTTCTGGCTTTTTTTCCCCCCCCCCCAGGATTTTTCCCAGGGATTTTCCCGAGACTTTTCTCGGAGTTTTTCTGGGATTTTTCCAGGTCGTTTATTTTTTTTTTCCTGAAACTTTCCCGAGATTTTTCCAGCCGTTTTTTCAGGGTTTTTCCCGGGATTTTTCCGAGTTTTTCCCTTTTTTTTTTCAGCGTTTTCCCGAGGGTTTTTCCCGAGGTTTTCCCCGCCTTTTCCATGACTTTTATCCCGTTTTTCCCCGCGCAGAGCGTGCAGAGGAACGGCTCCATCTACGTCCACGTTTACTTCACCAAGAGCGGCTTCCACCCCGACCCGCGGCAGAAAAGCCTCTACCGGCGCCTGGCCACCGTGCACACCTCCAGGAGTACGGAATTCCCAAAATCCCTGGGAAATTCCCGACAATTCCTGGGAAATTCCCCCAAATCCCTGGGAAATTCCCCCAAATTCCTGGGAAATTCCCCCAAATTCCCACTTTTCCAGCCCCGAATCCCTTCAGGAACGGTGTCCTGGGAGCCTCTACCGGCGCCTGGCCACCGTGCACACCTCCAGGAGTACGGAATTCCCAAAATCCCTGGGAAATTCCCCCAAATTCCTGGGAAATTCCCCCAAATTCCTGGGAAATTCCCCCAAATTCCTGGGAAATTCCCCCAAATTCCCACTTTTCCAGCCCCGAATCCCTTCAGGAACGGTGTCCTGGGAGCCTCTACCGGCGCCTGGCCACCGTGCACAGCTCCAGGAGTACGGAATTCCCAAAATTCCTGGGAAATTCCCGACAATTCCTGGGAAATTCCCCCAAATTCCTGGGAAATTCCCCAAATCCCTGGGAAATTCCCCCAAATCCCTGGGAAATTCCCCCAAATTCCTGGGAAATTCCCCAAATTCCTGGGAAATTCCCCCAAATTCCTGGGAAATCCCCCCAAATTCCCACTTTTCCAGCCCCGAATCCCTGGGGAATGGTCTCAGGATTCCCCATTCCCACCTGGAATTCTTCATTCCCTGGGAATTCCCTGATCCAGAGGCTCGGGATGAGCCTCGAGATTCCCAAAATTCCAAATGGGGCAGTTTCCCTGGGAACAATCCGGGTTCAGTCCTTGGGATTTGTGGGATTGAGGGGGAAAATCCCTTCAAAAATTGAGGAATTTTGTGGGATGCCGGGTTTTCCCAGCAGAAATTCCCACTTTTTGTTTAAATTTCAGGGATTTTTCTGGGGTGAGATTCCCGAATTTCCCTGAATTTGGGGATTTTCTGGGATGAAATTCCCGAATTTCCCCGAATTCGGGGATTTTCTGGGGTGAAATTCCCGAATTTCCCCGAATTTGGGGATTTTCTGGGGTGAAATTCCCATTTTTCCCCGAATTCGGGGGTTTTCCAGGATGAAATTCCCAAATTTCCCCGAATTTGGGGATTTTCTGGGATGAAATTCCCATTTTTCCCTGAATTCGGGGATTTTCTGGGATGAAATTCCCGAATTTCCCCGAATTTGGGGATTTTCTGGGATGAAATTCCCAAATTTCCCCGAATTCGGGTATTTTCCGGGATGAAATTCCCAAATTTCCCCGAATTCGGGGATTTTCTGGGATGAAATTCCCATTTTTTCCCCGAATTCGGGGATTTTCTGGGTTGAAATTCCCATTTTTCCCCGAATTCTGGGATTTTCCGGGATGAAATTCCCAAATTTCCCCGAATTTGGGGATTTTCTGGGATGAAATTCCCCAATTTCCCCGAATTCGGGTATTTTCCGGGATGAAATTCCCAAATTTCCCCGAATTCGGGGATTTTCTGGGATGAAATTCCTGAATTTCCCCGAATTCGGGGATTTTCTGGGATGAAATTCCCAAATTTCCCCGAATTTGGGGATTTTCCGGGATGAAATTCCCAAATTTCCCCGAATTTGGGTATTTTCCAGGATGAAATTCCCATTTTTTCCCCGAATTTGGGGATTTTCTGGGGTGAAATTCCTGAATTTCCCCGAATTCAGGGATTTTCCGGGATGAAATTCCCGAATTTCCCCGAATTCGGGGATTTTCCGGGATGAAATTCCCAAATTTCCCCGAATTCGGGGATTTTCTGGGATGAAATTCCCATTTTTCCCTGAATTCGGGGATTTTCTGGGATGAAATTCCTGAATTTCCCCGAATTCGGGGATTTTCTGGGATGAAATTCCCAAATTTCCCCGAATTCGGGGATTTTCTGGGATGAAATTCCCATTTTTCCCCGAATTTGGGTATTTTCCGGGATGAAATTCCCAAATTTCCCCGAATTCGGGGATTTTCCGGGATGAAATTCCCATTTTTCCCTGAATTCGGGGATTTTCCGGGATGAAATTCCTGAATTTCCCCGAATTCGGGGATTTTCCGGGATGAAATTCCCATTTTTTCCCGCCGTTCCGTTATTCCCAGTGATCAACAAATACAAACGGCGACGATTCCAGAAAACCAAAAATCTCCTGACGGGGGAGACGGAGGCGGATCCC
Organism: Chamaea fasciata; assembly: GCF_029207755.1. Lineage (NCBI taxonomy): Eukaryota > Metazoa > Chordata > Aves > Passeriformes > Sylviidae > Chamaea > Chamaea fasciata. Next base: position 29,198 of record NW_027094654.1, read on the forward strand.
GAAATGATCAAGGTGGGAATTCCCGGATTTGGGAATTCTGGGGGGTGTCTTGGAATTTTGGGGGCGATTTGGGGGATTTGGGGGATTTTTGGAACATTTTTTCGGAGATTTTTTTGATTTTCGGGTGGATTTTGGGGGATTTTTTGGGATTTTGGGGGATTTTTGGGGGATTTTGGGAGGATTTTTGGGGTTTTTTATTATTTTTGGGGGGAGTTTTTGGGGGGTTTTTTTGGGATTTTGGGGGTTTTTTGGGGGGATTTTCGGGGATTTTTGGGGATTTTTTATTATTTTTGGGGAGATTTTTTGGGATTTTTTTTGATTTTTGGAAAATTTTTTTGAGATTGTTTTGGGGGGGATTTTTTTTGTGATTTTTGGGTGGATTTTGGGGGATTTGGGGGATTTTTGGGGGATTTTTTGGGATTTTGGGGGTTTTGGGGGGGATTTTGGGGGATTTTTTATTATTTTTGGGGGATTTTTTGGGATTTTGTTTTGATTTTTGGAAAATTTTTTTTGAGATTGTTTTGGGGGGGTTTTTTTTTTGATTTTCGGGTGGATTTTTTGGGATTTGGGGGACGATTTTTGGGATTTTGGGGGGGGTTTGGGGGGGTTTTAAATTATTTTGGGGGAGATTTTTGGGATTTTTTTAATTATTTTTGGAGGTTTTTTCTGAGATTTTTGGGGGGAGCATTTTTTTATTATTTTGGGGGGCATTTGGGGGGATTTTTTGGGGGGGCATTTTTTGGGGCATTTTGGGGGGATTTTGGGGGTTTGTTTTTTATAATTTTTGGGGGGGGATTTTTTGGGATTTTGTGGATTTTTTGGGGGGAATTTTTGGGATTTTGGGAGCCTTTTGGGGGGATTTTTTGGGGGTTTTTTGTTATTTTTGGGGGATTGTTCTGGGATTTTTGGGGGGATTTTTTTTCTTTTTTGATTTTTGGGAGGTTTCTTTTTTTGGGATTTTGGGAGCATTTTGGGGGGATTTTTTGGAGGGGATTTTTGTTATTTTGGAGAAGGATTGTTCTGGGATTTTTGGGAGGATTTTTTTTTTCAGGACTTTTTTTTTTGGATTTTGGGGGCATTTTGGGGGGATTTTTTGGGATTTTGGGAGCCTTTTGGGGGGATTTTTTGTTATTTTGGGGGGATTGTTCTGGGATTTTTTGGGGAATTTTTTTTTTTCAGGACTTTTTTTTTTGGGATTTTGGGAGCTTTTTGGGGGGATTTTTGGGGTTTTTTTTGTTATTTTTGGGAAGGATTGTTCTGGGATTTTTTGGGAATTTCTTTTTTTCGGGACTTTTTTTGGGGGATTTTGGAGCATTTGGGGGGATTTTTGGGGGGATTTTTTGTTATTTTTGGGAGGGATTGTTCTGGGATTTTTTGGGGATTTTTTTTTTTCGGGACTATTTTTTTTTTTGGGATTTTGGGATCATTTTTGGGGTGGCGATTTTTCCCCCCCTTTTCCCGCTGTTTATTTTTTTTTTTCCCGGGATTTGGTGACGATTCCCGGGGGTTTTTTTTTTTTTCCCTCCTTTTCCAGAGGGGCCGAGGATTTCGGACCCGTCGAGGTCATCTCCCAACTGGCACCCGAACCTGACCATCAACATGGTGGATGACCACACGCCCTGGGTCAGGGGCAGCGTCCCCCCGCCCCTGGACCAGTGTGAGCACATGGAATTCCCTCTTCTCCCCGGAAAATTCCCAAAAAAATTCCCAAAAACCCCTTAAAAAAAAAAAAAAATCCCATAAAATCCCAAAGAATTCCATTAAGAACGGGGGCTGGTTTGGGGTCACGGGGCTCCAGTTCATCCCCCGCCCCTGGACCAGTGTGAGCACATGGAATTCCCTGTTTTCCCAGGAAAATTCCCAAAAAAATTCCCAAAAACCCCTTAAAAAAAAAATAAAATCCCATAAAAACCCCAAAGAATTCCATTAAAAACGGGGCTGGTTGGGGTCACGGGGCTCCAGTTCATCCCCCCGCCCCTGGACCAGTGTGAGCACATGGAATTCCCTGTTTTCCCGGAAAATTCCCCAAAAAAATTCCCAAAAACCCCTTAAAAAAAAAAATCCCATAAAAACCCCCAAAGAATTCCATTAAAAACGGGGCTGGTTTGGGCTCACGGGGCTCCAGTTCATCCCAGTTCATCCCCCGCCCTGGACCAGTGTGAGCACATGGAATTTTCTCTTCTCCCCGGAAAATTCCCCAAAAAAATTCCCAAAAAACCCCTAAAAAAAAAAAAAATCCCATAAAATCCCAAAGAATTCATTAAGAACGGGGCTGGGTTTGGGGTCACGGGGCTCCAGTTCATCCCAGTTCATCCCAGTGCCCTGGGACGGGTCCTTAGCGGTGGGTGGGTGGATTCCCAAGGAATTTATCCCGTTTCCCATGATTTGATTCCCGTTATAACGGAATTTTCCCCATCCCCAACCCCATTTTCCCCGTTTTCTCCCGTTTTTCCCCCACTTTTCCCGTTCCCAACCCATTTTTTCCCACTTTATTCCCATTTTTCCCCATTTTCCCCCCATTTCCCCTCATTTTCCCCCACTTTTCCCATTCCCAACCCCATTCCCAACCCCCATTTTCCCCCATTTTCTCCCCATTTTTTTCCCCACTTTTCCCATTCCCAACCCCATTTTCCCCCATTTTTCCCCATTTTCCCCCCATTTTTCCCCACTTTTCTCATTCCCTTCCCCATTTTCCCTCTGGTTTTCCCCATTTTCCCCCATTTCCCCCCATTTTTCCCCATTCCCCCATTCCCCCCCATTTTGCCCATTCCCAACCCCATTTTCCCCCATTTTCTCCCCATTTTTCCCCCATTTTCCCCATTCCCAACCCCATTTTCCCCCATTTTTCCCCATTTTCCCCCCATTTTTCCCCACTTTCCCCATTCCCTTCCCCATTTTCCCTCTGGTTTTCCCCATTTTCCCCCATTTTCCCCCATTTTCCCTGTTTTTCCCCATTTCCCCCCATTTTCCCCCACTTTTCCCCACTTTTCCCATTCCCAACCCCGTTTTTCCCCCATTTTCCCCCATTTTCCCCATTTTCCCCCATTTCCCCCCATTTTCCCCCATTTTCCCCATTCCCAACCCCATTTTCCCATTTTCCCCCCATTTTCCCCCCATTTTTTCCCCCATTTTCCCCCATTTTCCCCCATTTTCCCCATTCCCAACCCCGTTTTTCCCCCATTTCCCCCATTCCCAACCCCATTTTCCCCCATTTTCCCCCCCATTTTATTCCCATTTCCCCCCATTTCCCCCCATTCCCAACCCCATTTTCCCGTTTTTTCCCCATTTTCCCCATTCCCAACCCCGTTTCCCCCCATTTTCCCCCATTTTCCCCATTCCCAACCCCATTTTCCCCCCATTTTCCCCCATTTCCCCCCATTTTCCCCCATTTTCCCCATTCCCAAACCTGTTTTCCCCCATTTTCCCCCATTTCCCCCCATTTTCCCCCATTTTCCCCATTCCCAACCCCATTTTCCCCCCATTTTCCCCCATTTCCCCCCATTTTCCCCCATTTTCCCCCATTTTCCCCATTCCCAACCCCGTTTCCCCCCATTTTATTCCCATCTCCCCCATTCCAACCCCATTTTCCCATTTTCCCCCCATTTTCCCCCATTTTCCCCCATTTTCCCCCCATTTTATTCCCATTTTCCCCCATTCCCCCCATTCCCAACCCCATTTTCCCATTTTCCCCCATTTTCCCCCATTCCCCCCATTCCCAACCCCATTTTCCCATTTTCCCCCATTTTCCCCCATTTCCCCCATTCCCAACCCCATTTTCCCCCATTTTCCCCCCATTTTATTCCCATTTTCCCCCATTTTCCCCCCATTCCCAACCCCATTTTCCCGTTTTTTTCCCCCCCACCCCCCCGTTTCCCCCGCTCCCACCCCCTCTCTCCCCCCTCCCCAGACGTCAAGTTCGACGCCCTGAGCGGCGACTACTTCCCCATCCTGTATTTCAACGACTACTGGAACCTGCAGCGGGATTATTTCCCCATCAACGAGAGCGTGCGCCGCCTCCCCTTCCGCCTCTCCTTCTGCCCGCTCTCCCTGTGGCGCTGGCAGCTCTACGCCGCCCAGAGCTCCCGCTCCCCCTGGAACTTCCTGGGCGAGGATCTCTACGAGCAGTCCGACGAGGAGCAGGACTCCGTTAAGGTAAGAATTCCCAGATTTTCCCAGGTTTTCCCGGGTTTTTTACGATTTTTCCCTGATTTTTTACGATTTTTCCCCGATTTTTCGCGATTTTTTTCCGATTTTTTCCCCTTTTTTATCCCGATTTTTCCCTCATTTTCTTAGAGCTTCGTTGTGAATTTTTTCCCAATTTTCCCAGGGTTTTTCCTGGTTTTTCCTCGGATTTTTCTGATTTTTTCACATTTTTTTGGTGGGTTTTTTCCCAATTTTTGGGGTGCGGGTTTTTCGGGGTATTTTACGCCGCCCAGAGCTCCCGCTCCCCCTGGAACTTCCTGGGCGAGGATCTCTACGAGCAGTCCGACGAGGAGCAGGACTCCGTTAAGGTGAGAATTCCCAGATTTTGCCCCGTTTTTTCCCGGATTTTTTACAATTTTTCCCCGATTTTTTACGATTTTTCCCCGATTTTTTACGATTTTCCCCGATTTTTTACGATTTTTCCCCGATTTTTTACGATTTTTCCCCGATTTTTTACGATTTTCCCCGATTTTTTACAATTTTTCCCCGATTTTTTACGATTTTCCCCGATTTTTTACAATTTTTCCCCGATTTTTTACGATTTTTCCCCGATTTTTTACGATTTTTCCCCGATTTTTCGCGATTTTTTCCGATTTTTTCCCCTTTTTTATCCCGATTTTTCCCTCATTTTCTTAGAGCTTCGTTGTGAATTTTTTCCCAATTTTCCCAGGGTTTTCCCTGGTTTTTCCTCTGATTTTTCTGATTTTTTCACCTTTTTTTGGGGTTTTTTCCCAATTTTTGGGGTGCGGGTTTTTCGGGGTATTTTACGCCGCCCAGAGCTCCCGCTCCCCCTGGAACTTCCTGGGCGAGGATCTCTACGAGCAGTCCGACGAGGAGCAGGACTCCGTTAAGGTAAGAATTCCCAGATTTTCCCAGGTTTTTCCCAAATTTTTCTGCCGTTTTTTCCGATTTTTTCCTGGTTTTTTTTACGATTTTTTTCCTGATTTTTTTCCCACCTTTTCCCAGGTTTTTTTCCTGATTTTTCGGGGTTTCTTTGGAGGTTCGTTGCGAATTTTTTCCCCAATTTTTCTGGGGTTTTTCCAAGGTTTATTGGCGATTTTTTCTGGGCTTTTTTCCCACTTTTCTTCAATTTCCCCCAATTTTTCTGGATTTATCCCGTTCCCGCTGGATTTAATCCCATTCCTATTACGTTCGTTCCCGTTCCGAATGGATTTATTCCCATTTCCGCTGGATTTGTCCCGTTCCTGGTGGATTCATCCCATTCCTGATGGATTTATCCCATTCCTGATGGATTCATCCCATTCCCATTCTTATTCATCCCATTCCCACTGGATTTCTCCCCATTCCCACTGGGTTCATCCCATTCCCGATGGATTTATTCCCATTTCCATTGGATTTAATCCCATTCCCATCAAATCCGTCCCCATCCCCGATGGATTTCTCCCATTCCCAGTGGATTCATCCCATTCCCGATGGATTCATCCCATTCCTGGTGGATTCATCCCATTCCCAGTGGATTTATCCCGTTCCTGATGGATTTATCCCGTTCCTGATGGATTCATCCCATTCCCACTGAATTTATTCCCATTTCTGTTACGTGTTTTCCCATTCCCGATGGATTTATTCCCATTTCCATTGGATTTAATCCCATTCCCATCAAATCCATCCCCTTCCCCGATGGATTCATCCCATCCCCGATGGATTTCTCCCATTCCCGATGGATTTCTCCCATTCCCGATGGATTCATCCCATTCCCACTGAACTTATTCCCGCTCCTGCTGTATTTATCCCCTTCCCATTTTATTTATTCCCCTCCCTGATGGATTTATTCCCGTTCCCACCGGATTTAATCCCGTTCCCGATGGATTTATCCCGTTCTTACCATATTTCTTCCCGCTGCAAATGGACTTATCCCATTCCCGTTGCCCTCAGCGCCCTCAGGACCGGCTCCACTCCCGCATTCCCGGTTTTTTCCGGGTTTTTTTCCCGTTGCAGGTGGCCCTGCTGGAGACCAACCCGTACCTGCTGGCGCTCACCATCGTCGTCTCCATCGTCCACAGCGTCTTCGAGTTCCTGGCCTTCAAAAACGGTGACAATTCCCACCTTTTCCCACCTTCTCCCACCTTTTCCCGGGAATTCTACCCCGGTTGTGCCCTTTTCCCACAGATCCAGCTCCGTTTTTCCCTGTTTTCATCAGGAATTTTGAGGGGTTTTTTTTTTGTTTCCCCTTGTTTTTGTCGGGAATTCTCGCCTTTGAGGAGCTGGCATTCCCCTTTTCCCGCCCCTTTCCCTTCATTCCCAACGGGAATTTTCCCCCCCAATCCCACTCCTAATAAACCCAGCCCCATTCCCAGCGGGAATTCTTGGCTGGAATCGCTTTTCCCGCTCCGTTCTTTCCTTCCTAACGGGATTTTCCCGCCCCCCCCCCCCCCCCAAAATTTCCCCGTTTCCCGCCTTTCCCTTCACTCCCAATGGGAATTTTTGGCTTTAAGGATCCCAAATCCCCCTTTCCCACCCCTCCCCCCATTCCACAAATGGGATTTCTTCCCCCCAAAATGGGATATTTTCCCCCCCCCCCGAAAAACAACATTTTTTCCCATAAAATGGGAATTTTTCTCCTCCCCAAAAATGTCATTTTTTTCCCCTAAAAAAAGGATTTTTCCCACCTAAAAATAGGAATTTCTTTCGCAAAAAATGGCATTTTTTCCCCCCAAAATTGGAATTTTTGCTCCCAAAGAAAAGGGATTTTTTTCCTAAAAAAAAATGACCCAAAAAAGGCGTTTTTCTTCCCAAAAAAACAGGAATTTTTCCCCATTTTTCCCCCTGCAGACATCCAGCTCTGGAACAGCCGGCAGTCCCTGGAGGGGCTCTCGGTGCGGAATTCCCCAAATCCCCATTTCCCACCTTTCCTTCCATTCCAAAAACGGCATTTTCCCCTAAAAAACGGGAATTTTTTCCCCAAAAAATGGCTTTCCTCTCCAAAAAAAAAAAAAGTGATTTTGTCCCTTTAAAAAGGGATTTTTTTCCCAAAAAAAATCTTTTTTTTTTCCCGAAAATGGGAACTTCTTTTCCAAAAAAATGGGACTTTTTTTTCCTCCAAACTAGGAATTTTTTTTCCCAAATAAAAGCTCTTTTTTTCCCCTAAAAAATGGCATTTTTCCCTGAAAATTTGGGGGTTTTTTCCCTTAAAAAAGGACATTTTTTTTCCTAAAAAAGGGCATTTTTTCCCCAAAAATGGGAACTTTTTTTTCCCAAAAAAATGGGACTTTTTTTTTTCCTCCAAACTAGAATTTCTTTCCCAAAAAAAAAAAAAAAAGGCTTTTAGCATTTTTTCCCCCCAAAAATTGGGGATTTTTGCCCTAAAAAAAGGACATTTTTGCCCTAAAAAAAAGACATTTCTCCCCCTAAAAAAATGACATTTTTTCCCCTAAAAAAGGTGTTTTTTCCCAAAAAACCCGGAATTTTCCCCGTTTTTCCCCCTGCAGACATCCAGTTCTGGAACAGCCGGCAGTCCCTGGAGGGGCTCTGGGTGCGGAATTCCCCAAATCCCCATTTCCCACCTTTCCTTCCCTTCCAAAAATGATGTCTCTTTTTTTCCCCAAAAATGGGAACTTTTTTCCCAAAAAATGAGACTTTTTTTTTTCCTCCAAACTAGGATTTTTTTTCCAAAAAAAAAACCTTTTTTCCCCCCCTAAAAAATGGCATTTTTCCCCCGAAAAACTGGGGATTTTTTCTCTAAAAAAATGACATTTTTTCCCCTTAAAAAATGACATTTTTTCCCCCTAAAAAAGGTGTTTTTTTCCCAAAAAACCCGGAATTTTCCCGTTTTTTTCCCCCTGCAGACATCCAGTTCTGGAACAGCCGGCAGTCGCTGGAGGGGCTCTCGGTGCGCTCGGTGTTTTTCGGGGTCTTCCAGTCGCTCGTGGTGCTGCTCTACATCCTGGACAACGAGACCAACGTGGTGGTGCAGCTCAGCGTCTTCGTGGGGCTCCTCATCGACCTCTGGAAGATCACCAAGGTCATGGACGTCAGGGTCAGTCCCCAAAAGATCCGGGAGCGGCTGGGGGAAATCGCGGGAAGACTGGGAGAAGTTTGGGGAAAGATTGGGGAGGAAATTGGGGGAAATTTGGGGGAAATTTGGAGGAAATTTGGGGAAATTTGGGGAAATTTGGAGGAAATTTTGGGGAAATTTGGAGGAAATTTGGAGGAAATTTGGGGAAAGACTGGGGAAAGATTGGGGAGAAGTTTGGGGAAAGATTGGGGAGGAAATTGGGGGAAATTTGGAGGAAATTTGGGGAAATTTGGAGGAAATTTGGGGAAAGATTGGGGAGAAGTTTGGGGAAAGATTGGGAAAAATTTGGGGAAATTTGGAGGAAATTAGGGGAAAGATTGGGGAGAAAATTGGGGAAATTTGGGGAAAGATTGGGGAAAATTTGGGGAAATTTGGAGGAAATTTGGGGAAAGATTGGAGGAAATTTGGGGAAATTTGGAGGAAATTTGGGGAAAGATTGGGGAGAAAATTGGGGGAAATTTGGAGGAAATTTGGGGAAAGATTGGGGAAAATTGGGGGAAATTTGGAGGAAATTTGGGGAAAGATTGGGGAGAAGTTTGGGGAAAGACTGGGAAAAATTTGGGGAAAGATTGGAGGAAATTTGGGGGAAATTTGGAGAAAGATTGGGAAGAAATGGGGCAAAATTGGGAAAAAATTGGGGGAAAAATTTGGGGAAAGATTGGGGGAAAATTGGGAAAAATCTGGGGGAAAATTGGGAAAAATTTGGGGGAAATTGGGGAAAGATTCGGGAAAAATTTGGGAAGAAATTCGGGGAAAATTTGGGATGGGGTTTTCCTGGCTTTTGGAGGGGTTAAACTGGGATTTTCACGGTTAAACTGGGATTTTCCTGGCGTTTGGAGTGATTAAAGTGGGATTTTCCCGGTTATATCGGGGTTTTCGTCGGTGTTGGACGGGTTCGGTTGGGATTTTCCTGGATTAAATTTCGGATTTTCCTGGGTTAAATTGGGATTTTCCATCTTTTTGGGTTGTTGGATTGGGGTTTTCCTGGTGAAATTGGGGTTTTCCTGGATTTAAATTGGGAATTTTTTTTTGTTAAATTGGGGTTTTCCTGGTTAAATCGGGATTTGGGGCGGAGAAATCGGGATTTGGGGTGGAGAAATCGGGATTTGGGGGGGAGAAATCGGGATTTGGGGCGGAGAGAAATCGGGATTTGGGGCGGATAAATCGGGATTTGGGGGGGATAAATCGGGATTTGGGGCGGAGAAATCGGGATTTGGGGCGGAGAAATCGGGATTTGGGGGGATAAATCGGGATTTGGGGGGGAGAAATCGGGATTTGGGGCGGAGAAATCGGGATTTGGGGGGGAGAAATCGGGATTTGGGGCGGAGAAATCGGGATTTGGGGCGGATAAATCGGGATAAATTGGGATTTGGGGTGGATAAATCGGGATTTGGGGGGATAAATCGGGATTTGGGGGGGAGAAATCGGGATTTGGGGTGGAGAAATCGGGATTTGGGGCGGATAAATCGGGATTTGGGGTGGAGAAATCGGGATTTGGGGGGATAAATCGGGATTTGGGGGGGAGAAATCGGGATTTGGGGTGGAGAAATCGGGATTTGGGGCGGATAAATCGGGATAAATCGGGATTTGGGGTGGATAAATCGGGATTTGGGGCGGATAAATCGGGATTTGGGGGGGAGAAATCGGGATTTGGGGGGGAGAAATCGGGATTTGGGGCGGAGAAATCGGGATAAATCGGGATTTGGGGCGGAGAAATCGGGATTTGGGGCGGATAAATCGGGATTTGGGGTGGAGAAATCGGGATTTGGGGGGATAAATCGGGATTTGGGGGGGAGAAATCGGGATTTGGGGTGGAGAAATCGGGATTTGGGGCGGATAAATCGGGATAAATCGGGATTTGGGGTGGATAAATCGGGATTTGGGGCGGATAAATCGGGATTTGGGGGGGAGAAATCGGGATTTGGGGGGGAGAAATCGGGATTTGGGGCGGATAAATCGGGATAAATCGGGATTTGGGGCGGAGAAATCGGGATTTGGGGCGGAGAAATCGGGATTTGGGGCGGAGAAATCGGGATTTGGGGGGATAAATCGGGATTTGGGGGGGAGAAATCGGGATTTGGGGGGGAGAAATCGGGATCTGGGGTGGAGAAATCGGGATTTGGGGCGGAGAAATCGGGATTTGGGGGGGATAAATCGGGATTTGGGGCGGAGAAATCGGGATTTGGGGCGGAGAAATCGGGATTTGGGGTGGATAAATCGGGATTTGGGGCGGAGAAATCGGGATTTGGGGGGGATAAATCGGGATTTGGGGCGGAGAAATCGGGATTTGGGGGGGATAAATCGGGATTTGGGGCGGAGAAATCGGGATTTGGGGCGGAGAAATCGGGATTTGGGGGGGATAAATCGGGATTTGGGGCGGAGAAATCGGGATTTGGGGCGGAGAAATCGGGATTTGGGGGGGAGAAATCGGGATTTGGGGCGGAGAAATCGGGATTTGGGGTGGAGAAATCGGGATTTGGGGCGGAGAAATCGGGATTTGGGGCGGATAAATCGGGATAAATCGGGATTTGGGGTGGATAAATCGGGATTTGGGGCGGATAAATCGGGATTTGGGGGGGAGAAATCGGGATTTGGGGGGGAGAAATCGGGATCTGGGGTGGAGAAATCGGGATTTGGGGCGGAGAAATCGGGATTTGGGGGGGATAAATCGGGATTTGGGGGGGAGAAATCGGGATTTGGGGCGGAGAAATCGGGATTTGGGGTGGATAAATCGGGATTTGGGGCGGAGAAATCGGGATTTGGGGCGGATAAATCGGGATTTGGGGGGGAGAAATCGGGATTTGGGGGGGATAAATCGGGATTTGGGGCGGATAAATCGGGATTTGGGGCGGAGAAATCGGGATCTGGGGTGGAGAAATCGGGATTTGGGGCGGAGAAATCGGGATAAATCGGGATTTGGGGCGGAGAAATCGGGATTTGGGGCGGAGAAATCGGGATTTGGGGCGGATAAATCGGGATAAATCGGGATTTGGGGTGGATAAATCGGGATTTGGGGCGGATAAATCGGGATTTGGGGGGGAGAAATCGGGATTTGGGGGGGAGAAATCGGGATTTGGGGCGGATAAATCGGGATTTGGGGTGGAGAAATCGGGATTTGGGGCGGATAAATCGGGATAAATCGGGATTTGGGGCGGAGAAATCGGGATTTGGGGCGGAGAAATCGGGATTTGGGGCGGATAAATCGGGATAAATCGGGATTTGGGGTGGATAAATCGGGATTTGGGGCGGATAAATCGGGATTTGGGGTGGAGAAATCGGGATTTGGGGGGGATAAATCGGGATTTGGGGGGGATAAATCGGGATTTGGGGTGGAGAAATCGGGATTTGGGGCGGATAAATCGGGATTTGGGGCGGAGAAATCGGGATTTGGGGCGGAGAAATCGGGATTTGGGGTGGAGAAATCGGGATTTGGGGTGGATAAATCGGGATCTGGGGTGGAGAAATCGGGATTTGGGGGGGATAAATCGGGATTTGGGGCGGATAAATCGGGATAAATCGGGATTTTTCCGTGTTTTTCGGGCAGCTGGACCGGCAGCAGAAGGTGTTCGGGACGTTCCCGCGCCCGAGCTTCAAGGACAAATCCACCTACGTGGAGTCCTCCACCAAGGTCTACGACGATGTGAGTGGGAATTGGGGATGGAATTCCGGGAATTTGGGGCAGGAATTCCGGGAATTGGGGCGGGAATTCCTGAGCTTCAGTCTGGAATTCCCATGGGATCGCCCCGAAATCCCATCCCAGGGGTTAAATGGGAATAGCCGGGGCTGGGATGGGTGGGAATGGCCCCAAACGGTCCCGAAATTCCTGGGAATCCTGGAATTCCTGGGAATGACACCGATAAACCCCACGTGGATGGGAAGGGGACCCAGAAATTCCCGGGAATGATCCCAAATGGATCAAATCGATGGGAAACGAAGCCAGAATTCCCGGGAATGATCCCAAATCCGTGGGAAACAAACCCACAATTCCCAGGAACGTCCCCAAATAGACGAGGAATTGATCCAGAATTCCCAGGAATTTCCCCAAATGGATCGAAACGATGGGAGATGAACCCAGAATTCTCAGGAACGATCCCAGATAATCCTGGGAATGACCCCAAACCCCCGGGAAACGACCCCAGAATTCCCAGAAATCGCCCCAAAGAGACGAGGAACTGCTGACAAATGATCCCAGAATTCCCAGGAATGATCCCAAATGGATCAAATCCATGGGAAATGGTCCCGGAATTCCCAGGAATGATCCCAAATCTGTGGAGAATGGACCCAGAATTCCTGGGACTCACCCAAATCAACCAGGAATTGCTGATAAATGAGCCCAGGATTCCCGGGAATGATCCCAAACCCACGGGGGATCGACCTGGAATTCCTGGAAACGAGCCCAAATCCCTGGGAAATGAACCCAGAATTCCCGGCTAATGACGCCAATGGATCGAATCAATGGGAACCGAACCCCGAAATTGCCGGAAATCGCCCGAACCGACCCCGAATTCAACCCACCCGAGCACAGAACCTCTCCCCAAAGGGCCGATCCCGGGATTTCTGGGAACGCTGGAATTCCTGTTTTCGCAGATGGCGTTCCGGTACCTGTCGTGGATCCTGTTCCCTCTGCTGGGCTGCTACGCCGTGTACAGCCTGCTCTACCTGGAGCACAAGGGCTGGTACTCGTGGGTGCTCAGCATGCTCTACGGCTTCCTGCTGACCTTTGGTGAGCCAAAAACGGTCCCGGAAATTCCCGGAAATTCCCAAAAAGTTCCTGAAAAAATTCCCGAAAAATTCCCCCCCAAAATTCCGAAAGTATTCCTGAAAACAAGGGCGGGTGCTGGTGGGTGCTCGGCGTGCTCTACGGCTTCCTGCTGACCTTTGGTGAGCCAAAAACGGTCCCGGAAATTCCCGGAAATTCCCGGAAATAGGCCCGAAAAATTCCCGAAAAATTCCCCCCCAAAATTCCGAAAGTATTCCTGAAAATATTCTTGGAAACGAGGGCGGGTGCTGGTGGGTGCTCAGCGTGCTCTACGGCTTCCTGCTGACCTTTGGTGAGCCAAAAACGGTCCCGGAATATTCCCGGAAATTCCCGGAAATAGTCCCGAAAAATTCCCCCGAAATTCCGAAAATATTCCTGAAAATATTCCTGAAAATATTCCTGGAAACGAGGGCGGGTGCTGGTGGGTGCTCGGCGTGCTCTACGGCTTCCTGCTGACCTTTGGTGAGCCAAAAACGGTCCCAGAATATTCCCGGAAATTCCCGGAAATAGTCCCGAAAAATTCCCCCCCAAAATTCCGAAAATATTCCTGAAAATATTCCTGAAAATGTTCCTGAAATTATTCCTGGAAACGAGGGCGGGTGCTGGTGGGTGCTCGGCGTGCTCTACGGCTTCCTGCTGACCTTTGGTGAGCCAAAAATGAGCCCAAAATATTCCCAGAAATTCCCAAAATAATTCCGGGAAAAATTGCCAGAAATTCCCCCCCCCCCAAAATTCCCCTCCCCCCAAAAAAATTCCGAAAACGTTCCTGGAAATAGTTCCAAAAAAAAAAAGTCCCCAAAACGTTCATGGGAATGGTCACAGGATATTGCCAGAGACGTTCCTGAAAATATTCCCAAAAATATTCACGAAGTATTCCCAAAAATTCCCGAAAACGTTCATGGGATATTCACAAAAAACGTTCCTGGAAATATTCCTGGAAATATTCCTGGAAATATTCCTGGAAACGAGGGCGGGTGCTGGTGGGTGCTCGGCGTGCTCTACGGCTTCCTGCTGACCTTTGGTGAGCCAAAAACGTTCCCGGAATATTCCCGAAAAATAAATATTCCCAAAAAAATCCTGAAAACGTTCGTGGAAATATCCATGGAAATATTCAGGGGAAAAAAAATCCTGGTTTTTCCCCGGGGTTCGTCAGCGCCGCAAGCTCCGGTCGTTGATCCCTCGACACCTTCCCCTCCGAATCCCCCCCAAAATTATCCCAAATCCCCAAAAACGATCCCGAAACGATCCCAAATCTCCAAAAAAACATTCCCAAAATTGCAAAAAACGTCCCCGAATCCCCGTTTTTCCCCAGGATTCATCAGCACCACGAGCTCCGCTCCTTGGATCCTCGACACCTTCACCCACCTTCACCTGCAAATCCCCCAAAAACGTCCCCAAAAATCCCAAAAACGCCCCAAAATCCCCCCCAAAACACCCCAAAATCCCCCAAAACGCCCCAAAATCCCCCCAAAACACCCCAAAATCCCCCAAACATCCCCCGAATTCCCAGGAACGCTCCTGAATTCCCAGGAACGCCCCAAAATCCCCCCCAAAACGCCCCAAAATCCCCCAAAACACCCCAAAATCCCCAGGAACGGCCCCGAATTCCCGGGTTTTTTCCCTCCCCCCGGCAGGGAAAAAAACGCCCCAAATCCCCCAAAAACGCCCCCAAATCCCCCCAAAAACGCCCCAAAATCCCCCCAAAAACGCCCCAAAATCCCCCAAACCGCCCCAAAATCCCCAGGAACGCCCCCGAATTCCCGTTTTTTTTTTCCCTCCCCCCGGCAGGGAAAAAAACGCCCCAAATCCCCCAAAAACGCCCCCAAATCCCCCAAACATCCCCAAAATCCCCCCAAAACCACCCCAAAATCCCCCCAAAAACGCCCCAAATCCCCCAAAAACGCCCCAAATCCCCCAAAAAGCCCCCAAATCCCCCCAAAAACACCCCAAAATCCCCCCAAAAACGCCCCAAAATCCCCCCAAACCGCCCCAAAATCCCCCAAACCGCCCCAAAATCCCCAGGAACGGCCCCGAATTCCCGTTTTTTTTTCCCTCCCCCCGGCAGGGAAAAAAACGCCCCAAATCCCCCAAAAACGCCCCCAAATCCCCCCAAAAACACCCCAAAATCCCCCCAAAAACACCCCAAAATCCCCCCAAAAACGCCCCAAAATCCCCAGGAACGCCCCCGAATTCCCGGTTTTTTCCCTCCCCCCGGCAGGGAAAAAACGCCCCCAAATCCCCCAAAATGCCCCAAAATCCCGCCAAACATCCCCCAAATCCCCCAAAAATGCCCCAAAATCCCCCAAAAAACGCCCCAAAATCCCCCCAAAAACACCCCAAAATCCCCCCAAAAACACCCCAAAATCCCCCCAAAAACGCCCCAAAATCCCCCAAAAACACCCCAAAATCCCCCAAAAACGCCCCAAAATCCCCAGGAACGCCCCCGAATTCCCGTTTTTTTCCCTCCCCCCGGCAGGGAAAAAAACGCCCCAAAATCCCCCAAAATGCCCCAAAATCCTCCAAAAACACCCCAAAATCCTCCAAACATCCCCCGAATCCCCAGGAACGGCCCCGAATTCCCGTTTTTTTTCCCTCCCCCCGGCAGGGAAAAAAATGCCCCCAAATCCCCCAAACATCCCCAAAATCCCCCCAAAAACACCCCAAAATCCCCCCAAAACCGCCCCAAAATCCCCCAAAAACGCCCCAAAATCCCCCAAACCGCCCCCAAATCCCCAGGAAGGGCCCCGAATTCCGGTTTTTTTTTCCCTCCCCCCGGCAGGCTTCATCACCATGACCCCGCAGCTGTTCATCAACTACAAGCTGCAGTCGGTGGCGCACCTGCCGTGGCGCATGCTGACCTACAAGGCGCTCAACACCTTCATCGACGACCTCTTCGCCTTCGTCATCAAGATGCCCATGATGTACAGGATAGGCTGCCTGAGGGACGGTACGGGGAGATCCCCGCGGAGTTCCGGGGAATTCCGGCGGATTCCGGCGGATTCCGGCGGATTCCGGGATCCGGGGACGGAGTTCGGGGCATTTTCGAGGGAATTTGGGGGATTTTCGAGGGAGTTTTTGGGCATTTTCGAGGGAATTTGAAGGATTTTCGAGGGAGTTTTTGGGGATTTTCGAGGGAGTTTTTGGGGATTTTCCAGGGAGTTTTTGGGTTCTAGAAGGGAATTTTGGGATTCCCGGAGAGGGAATTTTTGGGGATTTTCGAGGGAGTTTTGGGGATTTTCGAGGGAGTTTTTGGGGATTTTCGAGGGAATTTTTGGGGATTTTCGAGGAAGTTTTTGGGGATTTTCGAGGGAATTTTTGGGGATTTTCCAGGGAGTTTTTGGGTTCTAGAAGAGAATTTTGGGATTCCCGGAGAGGGAATTTTTGGGGATTTTTCGAGGGAGTTTTTGGGGATTTTCCAGGGAGTTTGAAGGATTTTCGAGGGAGTTTTGGGGGATTTTCCAGGGAGTTTTTGGGGATTTTCGAGGGAGTTTTTGGGGATTTTCCAGGGAGTTTTTGGGTTCTAGAAGAGAATTTTGGGATTCCCAGAGAGGGAATTTTTGGGGATTTTCGAGGGAGTTTTGGGGATTTTCCAGGGAGTTTTTGGGGATTTTCGAGGGAATTTTGGGTTCTAGAAGGGAATTTTGGGATGGCAGAAGAGCTGCCCGTGATGTACAGGATAGGCTGCCTGAGGGACGGTACGGAGAGATCCCCGCGGAGTTCCGGGGAATTCCGGCGGATTCCGGCGGATTCCGGGATCCTGGGAGGGAGTTCGGGGCATTTTCGAGGGAATTTGGGGGATTTTCCAGGGAGTTTTTGGGCATTTTCGAGGGAATTTGAAGGATATTCAAGGGAGTTTTTGGGGATTTTCCAGGGAGTTTTTGGGGATTTTCCAGGGAGTTTTTGGGTTCTAGAAGAGAATTTTGGGATTCCCGGAGAGGGAATTTTTGGGGATTTTTCGAGGGAGTTTTGGGGATTGTGGAGGGAGTTTTTGGGGATTTTCGAGGGAATTTTTGGGGATTTTCGAGGGAGTTTTTGGGGATTTTCGAGGGAGTTTTTGGGGATTTTCGAGGGAGTTTTTGGGGATTTTCCAGGGAGTTTTTGGGGATTTTCCAGGGAGTTTTTGGGGATTTTCCAGGGAGTTTTTGGGTTCTAGAAGGGAATTTTGGGATTCCCAGAGAGGGAATTTTTGGGGATTTTTGAGGGAGTTTTTGGGGATTTTCCAGGGAGTTTTTGGGGATTTTCGAGGGAGATTTTGGGGATTTTCGAGGGAATTTTTGGGGATTTTCGAGGGAGTTTTTGGGGATTTTCGAGGGAGTTTTTGGGGATTTTCCAGGGAGTTTTTGGGGATTTTCCAGGGAGTTTTTGGGTTCTAGAAGGGAATTTTGGGATTCCCAGAGAGGGAATTTTTGGGGATTTTCAAGGGAATTTTTGGGGATTTTCGAGGGAGTTTTTGGGGATTTTCGAGGGAATTTTTGGGGATTTTCCAGGGAGTTTTTGGGTTCTAGAAGGGAATTTTGGGATTCCCGGAGAGGGAATTTTTGGGGATTTTCGAGGGAGTTTTGGGGATTTTCCAGGGAGTTTTTGGGGATTTTCGAGGGAGTTTTTGGGTTCTAGAAGGGAATTTTGGGATTCCCGGAGAGGGAATTTTTGGGGATTTTCGAGGGAGTTTTTGGGGATTTTCGAGGGAATTTGGGGGATTTTTGAGGGAGTTTTGGGGATTTTCCAGGGAGTTTTTGGGTCCTAGAAGGGAATTTTGGGATTGCAGAAGAGCTGCCCGTGATGTACAGGATAGGCTGCCTGAGGGACGGTACGGAGACATCCCCGCGGAGTTCCGGCGAATTCCGGCGAATTCCGGCGAATTCCGGGATCCTGGGAGGGAGTTCGGGGCATTTTCGAGGGAATTTTTGGGGATTTTCGAGGGAATTTTTGGGGATTTTCCAGGGAGTTTTTGGGGATTTTCGAGGAAGTTTTTGGGGATTTTCGAGGAAGTTTTTGGGGATTTTCGAGGGAATTTTTGGGGATTTTCCAGGGAGTTTTTGGGTTCTAGAAGAGAATTTTGGGATTCCCGGAGAGGGAATTTTTGGGGATTTTCGAGGGAGTTTTTGGGGATTTTCGAGGGAATTTTGGGGATTTTCAAGGGAGTTTTTGGGGATTTTCGAGGGAATTTTGGGGATTTTCGAGGGAGTTTTTTGGGATTTTCGAGGGAGTTTTTGGGAATTTTCGAGGGAGTTTTTGGGGATTTTCGAGGGAATTTTGGGTGCTAGAAGGGAATTTTGGGATTGCAGAAGAGCTGCCCGTGATGTACAGGCCAGGCTGCCTGAGGGACGGTACGGAGAGATCCCCGGGGAATTCCGGGGAATTTTGGGGTTCCCCAGGGAATTCCAGGGAATTCTGGGATCCTGGGAGGGGAATTTGGGGATTCCAGGGAGAATTTTGGGATCCCAGCCGAGAATTTGGTTATTCCAGAAGGGAATTCCGCCATTCCAGAGGGAATTTTTGGGATTCCACTGGGAATTTGGTGATCCTGGCAGGAAATTTGGGTATTCCAGAAGAGAATTTTCCCATTCCGGAGGGAATTTTTGGGATCCCACCGGGAATTTGGTGATCCTGTGAGGGGAATTGGGGATTCCAGGGAGAATTTTGGGATCCCAGCCGAGAATTCGGGTATTCCAGAAGGGAATTCCGCCATTCCGGAGGGAATTTTTGGGATCCTCCCTCCTCTGCCCGTCCCGAATTCCCGAATTCCCGTCCCAAATTCCGGAATTTTCTCTCTCTCCCCCCCCTCCCCCGCAGACGTGGTGTTCTTCATCTACCTGTACCAGCGCTGGATCTACCGCGTGGATCCCACCCGGGTCAACGAGTTCGGGGGCACCGGGGAGACCCCCAAGGGGCCCAGCCCCTCCCCCGCCCCCACGGCGCTGCCCCCCGCCCCTCCCCCGCCCCCCCACAAACCCCCCGAGGACAAGAAGAAGGATTAACCCCTCCCCCCCCCCTCCCCAAAATTCCCCCCAAATTCCCCCCCAAAAAATATCCCCCAAAATGGGTTTTTTTTGGGGGGGGTGGGGGGGTGGGGGGGGGAGGTGGGGGAGGGGCTGCGGCTCCAGCCGAGGGGTGGGGGAGGGGTGGGCGTGGCCACTCCTGGATGGATTTCCCGTGTCCCCCCCATTGGTCAGAGCAGAATTCGGGGTGGTGAGGTGGGCGTGGCCGCTTCTGGATTCCCCGTGTCCCCATTGGTCAGGATGAGGTGGGCGTGACCACTCCTGGATTCCCCGTGTCCCCATTGGTCAGGATGAGGTGGGCGTGGCCGCTTCTGGATTCCCCGTGTCCCCATTGATCAGGATGAGGTGGGCGTGGCCGATTCTGGATTCCCTGTCTCCCCATTGGTTAGGATGAGGTGGGCGTGGCCACTCCTGGATTCCCTGTCTCCCCATTGATCAGGATGAGGTGGGCGTGGCCGCTTCTGGATTCCCCGTGTCCCCATTGATCAGGATGAGGTGGGCGTGGCCGATTCTGGATTCCCTGTCTCCCCATTGGTTAGGATGAGGTGGGCGTGGCCACTCCTGGATTCCCCGTCTCCCCATTGGTCAGGATGAGGTGGGCGTGGCCACTCCTGAATTCCCCACCACTCCATGGGGCGGGGTGCGGTGGGCGTGGCCACTTATTCCCCATCTCCCCATTGGTCAGGATGAAGTGGGCGTGACCTCTCCTGGCTTTCCCGCCTCCCCATTGGCCAGGCCGGGATTTTTTGGGGGGAGGGGGTTTGGGGGGGCGGGGTTTTTTTTGGGGGGGGGGGAGGGGGGGGCGCCCTTCCCATCCCCCCCTCCGGTGTCACCCTCCCCCCCCCCCCCGGTTTTTGTCACGTCCCTGTCGTGCTCCATCCATCCCATTGTCCGGTGTGGTAGGAAAAGTGTCCACGGAGCCATAAAGAGCTGATTTCACCCCAAAAAAATTCCAATTTCTTTTTCCTTTCCCTCGTCCTTTTGGGGTTTCCCGCCCATTTGGTGTTTCCCCCCCCCTTTTTCTGGAGATTTTTCCCGGTTTTTTTTTTTTTTTTTGGCGGCTTTTCCCACTTTTTTAGGGGGGGGGCGTTTTCACTCATTTTTGGGGAGGTTTTGCCACTTCTCGGGGGGATATTTCCACTTTTGGGGGTTTTTTTTTCTTTATCCCAATTTTTGGGGCGGTTTTCCCACTTCTTTGGGGGTGTTTTCCCACCAGTTTGGGAATTTCCGACCGATTTGGGATTTTTCCCACCAATTTGGGGGTTTTTTTCCACTTTGTTGCGGGATTTTTGCTACTTTTGGGGGCGATTTTCCCACTTTTTTCGGGGAGGATATTTCCACTCTGCGTTTTCCCACTTTTTGGGGCGTATTTTCCCACCAATTCGGGGTTTTCCCAATTTTCGGGGGAGACTTTTCCCACTTTTTCGGGGGGAATATTTCCACGTGGTTGTAGTGGAAACTGTTGCGGTTTTCACACTTTGGGGGGGGGGGGCATTTTCCCAAAATTTGGGGGAATTTTCCCACTTTTTGGGGGCATTTTCCCATTTTGGGGGGTGATTTTCCCAAAATTTGGGGGAATTTTCTTACTTTGGGGGGAATTTTCTCGCTTTTGGGGGGAGATTTTCCCAGTTTTGGGGGGGGAATTTTCTCGCTTTTGGGGAAAATTTTCCCAATTTGGGGGGAATTTTCCCACTTTTTGGGAAAAAAAAGCAGCTCCAGGGATGAGGGAGCCCCAATTTTTGGGGGTCCCGGTAATTTTTGGGGGTCTCCGTCTCCCCCCTCTCGCCGGTCACGTGTCTCTGGCGGCGGCCCCTCCCCTTGGCCACGTGCTCCGGTCAGGCCACGCCCCCTCACGTGTCCCAGTACCGGCCCCGCGGCCGCACGTGGCGCGCGGAGGGCACGTGACCCCATGCGGGGGCTTCCCATTGGTCGCCGCGGTCGTCGGTCAAGGTTGGAGGGGGCGGGACGTGGGCGGGGCTTGGGGGAGTCCGGGATTCGCCCCCAGAACCGGGAACGGAAACCTCGAACGGGAACCGGGAACGGAACCGGGAGCCCCTGACCGGAACCGGGAGCCCCTGAACGGGAACCGGACCGGAACCGGGAGCCCCTGACCGGAACCGGGAGCCCCTGACCGGGAACGGAGCTCCCGAACGGGAACCGGACCGGGACCGGAGCCCCCTGAGGGGGATCGGAGCTCCCGAACGGAACCGGGACCCCCAGAACCGGGACCGGAGCTCCCGAACGGGACCAGGACACCCAGAACCGGGAGCGGAGCCGCCGAAAGGGAACGGAACCCTCTGACCGGGAGCGGGAGCGGAGCCCCGGGACCCGCTGGCCGGTACCGGCGCCGGTGGGAGCCCGCGCCCGCAGCGGTACCGGAGACAGGCAGGTACGGGGGGACGGGAGGGGACGGGGGGGTTTGGGGACAAAAGTGACACTGGAGGGGACACATGGACAGGGGAATGGGGGGGGACACACGGGGGGACACAGGGATTTGGGGACGAGCGACACCGGGGGGACACACGGGGACGGGAGGGGATTTGGGGACGAGCGACACCGGGGGGACACACGGGGACGGGAGGGGATTTGGGGACGAGCGACACCGGGGGGACACACGGGGACACAGGAATTTGGGGACGAGCGACACCGGGGGGACACACGGGGACGGGAGGGGATTTGGGGACGAGCGACACCGGGGAGACACACGGGGACACAGGAATTTGGGGACGAGCGACACCGGGGGGACACACGGGGACGGGAGGGGATTTGGGGACGAGCGACACCGGGGGGGACACACGGGGACACAGGAATTTGGGGACGAGCGACACCGGGGGGACACACGGGGACGGGAGGGGATTTGGGGACGAGCGACACCGGGGGGACACAGGGGGACACAGGAATTTGGGGACGAGCGACACCGGGGGGACACACGGGGGGACACAGGGATTTGGGGACGAGCGACACCGGGGGGACAAGGAGGGGATTTGGGGACGAGCGACACCGGGGGGACACACGGGGACGGGAGGGGATTTGGGGACGAGCGACACCGGGGGGGACACACGGGGACACAGTAATTTGGGGACGAGCGACACCGGGGGGACACACGGGGACGGGAGGGGATTTGGGGACGAGCGACACCGGGGGGACACAGGGGACGTGGGGGGACACAGGAATTTGGGGACGAGCGACACCGGGGGGACACACGGGGACAAGAGGGGATTTGGGGACGAGCGACACCGGGGGGACACACGGGGACACAGGAATTTGGGGACGAGCGACACCGGGGGGACACACGGGGACGGGAGGGGATTTGGGGACGAGCGACACCGGGGGGGACACACGGGGACACAGGAATTTGGGGACGAGCGACACCGGGGGGACACACGGGGACGGGAGGGGATTTGGGGACGAGCGACACCGGGGGGACACACGGGGACACAGGAATTTGGGGACGAGCGACACCGGGGGGACACACGGGGACACAGGGATTTGGGGACGAGCGACACCGGGGGGACACACGGGGACAGGAGGGGATTTGGGGACGAGCGACACCGGGGGGGACACACGGGGACAAGGAGGGGATTTGGGGACGAGCGACACCGGGGAGACACACGGGGACACAGGGATTTGGGGACGAGCGACACCGGGGGGACACACGGGGACAAGGAGGGGATTTGGGGACGAGCGACACCGGGGGGACACACGGGGACACAGGGATTTGGGGACGAGCGACACCGGGGGGACACACGGGGACACAGGAATTTGGGGACGAGCGACACCGGGGGGACACAGGGGGACACAGGAATTTGGGGACGAGCGACACCGGGGGGACACACGGGGACGGGAGGGGTTTTGGGGACGAGCGACACCGGGGGGGACAACAGGGGACGTGGAGGCGCCGTGACCCCCCCGCTGTCGCCAAAGCCCCCAGACCCCCCCAGGGTCCCGCTGTCCCCACAGGCGGGGCCGCCCCGATGCCGCACGAGCCGGGGGTGGCCCCGGGGGGGTCCCCGCTGTCCCCGCCCCTCCCGGGGACCCCCCAAAAAGGGGCGCAGCCCCCCCCGGGCAGCGACTCCGAGCAGGATTCGGGGTTTTCAGGTAGGCGGGGGGCGGTGCCGGGGGTCTCGTCCCGGGGGTCCCGTCCCTGGTCCCGGGGGTCTCGTCCCGGGGGTCCCGTCCCTGGTCCCGGGGGTCTCGTCCCGGGGGTCCCGTCCCTCGTCCCGGGGATCCCGGGGGTCCCGTCCCGGGGGTCCTATCCCTTGTCCCGGGGGTCCCGTCCGGGGTCCCGGGGCTCCCGGTCCCGAGTCCCGGGCTCATTCCCGCTCCGCAGATTCGGGCTCGGAGCACCTGGGCAGGTGCGAGCGGACGGACACGGAGCAGCCGCCGGTGCTCGGCCACGCCCACCCGGGCCCGCAGGTAACGGTACCGGGATGGGCCGGGGTTCCGGTACCGGGATGGGCTGGATCCGGGAGCATCCGGGACCGGGATGATTGAAATCCCGGTGGTTCCGGTCCCGGGACGTTCCCATTCCCGCTGTCCCGGTCCCGGGACGTTCCCAATCCCGCTGTCCCGGTCCCGGGACATTCCCAATCCCGCTGTCCCTGTCCCGGGACGTTCCCAATCCCGCTGTCCCGGTCCCGGGACGTTCCCAATCCCGCTGTCCCGGTCCCGGGACGTTCCCAATCCCGCTGTCCCTGTACCGGGACGTTCCCAATCCCGCTGTCCCGGTCCCGGGACGTTCCCAATCCCGCTGTCCCGGTCCCGGGACGTTCCCAATCCCGCAGTCCCTGTCCCGGGACGTTCCCAATCCCGCAGTCCCTGTCCCGGGACGTTCCTAATCCCGCAGTCCCGGTCCCGGGACGTTCCCATTCCCGCTGTCCCGGTCCCGGGACGTTCCCATTCCCGCTGTCCCGGTCCCGGGACGTTCCCAATCCCGCTGTCCCGGTCCCGGGACGTTCCCATTCCCGCTGTCCCGGTCCCGGGACGTTCCCAATCCCGCTGTCCCGGTCCCGGGACGTTCCCATTCCCGCTGTCCCGGTCCCGGGACGTTCCCAATCCCGCTGTCCCGGTCCCGAGACGTTCCCATTCCCGCTGTCCCGGTCCCGGGACGTTCCCAATCCCGCAGTCCCGGTCCCGGGACGTTCCCAATCCCGCTGTCCCTGTCCCGGGACGTTCCCATTCCCGCTGTCCCGGTCCCGGGACGTTCCCAATCCCGCAGTCCCTGTCCCGGGACGTTCCCAATCCCGCTGTCCCTGTCCCGGGACGTTCCCATTCCCGCTGTCCCGGTCCCGGGACGTTCCCAATCCCGCTGTCCCTGTCCCGGTCCCGGGACGTTCCCAATCCCGCTGTCCCGGTCCCGGGACGTTCCCAATCCCGCTGTCCCGGTCCCGGGACGTTCCCATTCCCGCTGTCCCGGTCCCGGGACGTTCCCAATCCCGCTGTCCCGGTCCCGGGACGTTCCCATTCCCGCTGTCCCGGTCCCGGGACGTTCCCAATCCCGCAGTCCCGGTCCCGGGACGTTCCCAATCCCGCAGTCCCGGTCCCGGGACGTTCCCATTCCCGCTGTCCCTGTCCCGGGACGTTCCCAATCCCGCTGTCCCGGTCCCGGGACGTTCCCAATCCCGCTGTCCCGGTCCCGGGACGTTCCCATTCCCGCTGTCCCGGTCCCGGGACGTTCCCAATCCCGCAGTCCCGGTCCCGGGACGTTCCCAATCCCGCAGTCCCGGTCCCGGGACGTTCCCATTCCCGCTGTCCCTGTACCGGGACGTTCCCAATCCCGCAGTCCCTGTCCCGGGACGTTCCCAATCCCGCTGTCCCTGTCCCGGGACGTTCCCATTCCCGCTGTCCCGGTCCCGGGACGTTCCCAATCCCGCTGTCCCTGTCCCGGTCCCGGGACGTTCCCAATCCCGCTGTCCCGGTCCCGGGACGTTCCCATTCCCGCTGTCCCGGTCCCGGGACGTTCCCAATCCCGCAGTCCCGGTCCCGGGACGTTCCCAATCCCGCTGTCCCGGTCCCGGGACGTTCCCATTCCCGCTGTCCCTGTACCGGGACATTCCCAATCCCGCAGTCCCTGTCCCGGGACGTTCCCAATCCCGCTGTCCCTGTCCCGGGACATTCCCAATCCCGCTGTCCCGGTCCCGGGCCGCTCCGTGTCTCCGTCCCCGGTCACTCTTGTCCCCTCCCGTCCCGCAGCCCCCGGGACCCGCCCGTCCCCTGCTGCTGCTGCTCCCGGCCCCGCCCGCGGCTGTCGCTGTCGCCGGCTCGGAGGGGACCCGCCGGTGTCCCCCGGTGCCACCGCCGGAGCTGTCGCCGTGTCCCCGCGGTTCCCTGGGCGGGGCGCTGCTGGCGGTGCTGGCGCTGCGCACCGGGGCCCTGCTCCGCCACAACCGGCGCACGCAGGGGGATATCGCGACATTGCGGCGACACACGCGGCTGCTGGCCCGGGCCACCCGCGACCCCCGCGTGTGGCCCCGCCTGTGTCACCTGCTGGGACCCTCCGGGGGTCCCCGGGAGCCCCCCGGCTTTGGGGAGGGGGCGGGAGGGCAATAAAGGGGTGGCACCGATGTGGCTCCGAGTGCTTGCTTGGTGGCTTCTGGGGACCTTGGTGGCTCCTTGTCATCCTTGTCCCCTCCCTCGGGTGGCTTTTGGGGACTTTGGTGGCCCCTTGTCATCCTTGTCCCCTCCCTCGGGTGGCTTTTGGGGACCTTGGTGGCCCCTTGTCATCCTTGTCCCCTCCCTCGGGTGGCTTTTGGGGACCTTGGTGGCCCCTTGTCATCCTTGTCCCCTCCCTCGGGTGGCTTTTGGGGACTTTGGTGGCCCCTTGTCATCCTTGTCCCCTCCCTCGGGTGGCTTTTGGGGACCTTGGTGGCCCCTTGTCATCCTTGTCCCCTCCCTCGGGTGGCTTTTGGGGTCCCCCCGTCGTTCTGGTGGCCTTTGGGGTCCCCCCGTGTCCCCCCCGGGCTGTCATTGTCATGGGGGGGCGTGGCCGCGGATCCATAGCCACGCCCACCAGCGCGCGGCGGTCACGCCCCTTCACCGTGGTGAGAAAGGGGGCGCGGTTCGGCGGTTTGATTGACAGTGCAGCGGTCCAATCGGGAGGGGAGAGACTCGGTCACGCCCTTTCCGCGGTACCGGAGCGCGCGCGCGGCGGTTCCGGAACCGCCAAAACAGAACCCGGGACCCCAAAACCGACACCGGGACCCCAAAACCGACACCGGGACCACAAAACCGACACCGGGACCACAAACCGACACCGGGACCCCAAAACCGACACCGGGACCACAAAACCGACACCGGGACCCCAAAACGGAACCCGGGACCCCAAAACCGACACCGGGACCACAAACCGACACCGGGACCCCAAAACCGACACCGGGACCCCCCCGAACCCGACGCCGGGACCCCCCGGAACCGAACCCGGGACTCCAAAACCGACTCAGAGACCCTAAAACCGACCCCGGGAACCCCTGAACCGAACCCGGGACCCTAAAACCGGGACCCCCAAAACCGACCCCGGGACCCCCCGAACCCCGCCATGGACCCGGCCCCGAATTCCGGAGCCGCCACGGACCCGGCACCGGAACCGACACCAGCAGCGGGGGGGAAGCGGCGCCGTTTCACGCTCCGGCAGGAGGGACCCGACGAGCCTCCGGTACCGGCGGTGGCGGGAGGGGACACCGGGGACATCCCGGGGACCGGGAACTGGGCGGGTGGGGACACCGGGGGTCCCGGGAGGGGACACCGGGGACATCCCGGGGACCGGGAAAGGGGCGGCGGGGGGGAGGTGACCGCCGTGTCCCCGCCAGGTGCCGTCGCTGTTCCGAGCCTCCGCCGCGCCCCCCGCGGTCCCGGTGCCGGTTCCGCTTCCGCCCGGTCCCGGTTCTTACGCCGAGTTCGTGGTGCGGGGCTCGGGGGGCACCGGGAGGGTCCCGGCGGGAGCGGTCCGGACCCACGGGGAGCAGAATCGGGACCGGGATCAGGACCGGGAGCAGACCCGGGATCAGAACCAGCACCGGGACCGGGAGCAGAACCAGGACCGGGAGCAGAACCGGGACCGGGGGAAGGACCGGGATCAGAACCAGAACCGGGACCGGGATCAGGACCGGGATCAGAACCAGAACCGGGAGCAGACCCGGGACCAGGAGCAGACCCAGGCCCGGCCGGTGCCGGCCCTGCCCGTGCTCAAACCGGGCACCAAGAGCAGCAGCATCATCGTCAGCCCGCGGCAGGTGGGCGGGGCCATGTCGCGACATGGGGGGTGGGTACTGTCCCCGATATCGTGGGGTCTGGGGCTGATGTCGCGACATGGGGGGTGGGTACTGTCCCCGATATCGCGGGGTCTGGGGCTGATGTCGCGACATGGGGGGACTCTGACCCTGATATCGCAGGGTCTGGGGCTGATGTCGCGGCATGGGGGGGACTGACCCCGATATCGCGGGGTCTGGGGCTCATGTCGCGGCATGGGGGGACTCTGACCCCGATATCGCGGGGTCTGGGGCTGATGTCGCGACATGGGGGGACTCTGACCCCGATATCGTGGGGTCTGGGGCTCATGTCGCGGCATGGGGGGACTCTGACCCCGATATCGCGGGGTCTGGGGCTCATGTCGCGGCATGGGGGGACTCTGACCCCGATATCGCGGGGTCTGGGGCTCATGTCGCGGCATGGGGGGACTCTGACCCTGATATCGCAGGGTCTGGGGCTGATGTCGCGGCATGGGGGGACTCTGACCCCGATATCGCGGAGTCTGGGGCTCATGTCGCGACATGGGGGGGACTCTGACCCCGATATCGCGGGGTCTGGGGCTGATGTCGCGACATGGGGGGACTCTGACCCCGATATCGCGGGGTCTGGGGCTGATGTCGCGACATGGGGGGACTCTGACCCCGATATCGCGGGGTCTGGGGCTGATGTCGCGGCATGGGGGGACTCTGACCCCGATATCGCGGGGTCTGGGGCTCATGTCGCGGCATGGGGGGACTCTGACCCCGATATCGCGGGGTCTGGGGCTGATGTCGCGACATGCCGTGCCCCCAGCGTGGCAATCCGGTGCTGAAGTTCATCCGAAACGTCCCCTGGGAGTTTGGGGACGTCGTCCCTGATTACGTCCTGGGCCAGAGCAGCTGCGCGCTCTTCCTCAGGTGAGCTCAGGTGGGCACAGGTGAGCCCTTAGTGTCCCCTCAGTGTCCCCAGGTATGCACAGGTGTCCCCAGATGTGCACAGATGCGTCCTCAGTGTCCGCAGGTGGGCACAGGTGTCCCCTCAGTGTCCCCTTAGGTGTGCACAGGTGAGCAGAGGTGTGCCCTCGGTGTCCCCAGGTGTCCCCCCAGGTGTGTCCCCAGGTGTGTCCCCAGGTGTGTCCCCAGCTGTCGCTGTCCCCCCCAGTCTCAGGTACCACCACCTGAACCCCGAGTACATCCACGAGCGGCTCCGGGCGCTGGGGCGGAGCTTCGGCCTCCAGGTGCTGCTGCTGCAGGTGGACGTGGTGAGGCGTCACTGTCACTGTCGTTGTCACCGCGTCACTGTCACTCCCTGTCCCTGTCCCCTAGAAGGACCCCCTGTCCCTGTCCTCTCACCTGTCTCCAGGTCCCCTCACCTGTCCCCATGTCCCCTCACCTGTCCCCATGTCCCCTGACCTGTCCCTGTCCCTGTGTCACCTGTCCCCACAGTGTGACCCCGCGCAGTCTCTCAAGGACCTGTCCCCATGTCCCCTGACCTGTCCCTGTGTCACCTGTCCCCTCACCTGTCCCCGCAGCGTGACCCCGCGCAGTCTCTCAAGGACCTGGCCAAGGTTTGTCTCCTCACCGACTGCACGCTGCTGCTGGCCTGGAGGTACGGCCTGTCCCCTTTGTCACCTCCTGCCGCCCCCCGGGGTGTCCCCTGATGTCCCCAAACGTCCCCCCAGCCCCGAGGAGGCCGGCAGGTACCTGGAGACCTTCAAATCCTACGAGCAGAAACCGCCCGACCTGCTCAAGGAGCGCGTGGAGCACGACTTCCTGTCACGGGTCTGTCCCCAAAGTGTCCCCAGGGGGCCCCAAAGTGTCACCAGGTGTCCCCAAGGGTCCCCAAAACTGTCCTCATGGGTCCTCAGGTGTCCCCAAAGTGTCCCCAGGGGTCCCCAGGTATCCCCAAGGGTCCCCAGAACTGTCCTCATGGGTCCTCAGGTGTCCCCAAAGTGTCCCCAGGGGGCCTCAAAGTGTCACCAGGTATCCCCAAGGGTCCCCAGGTATCCCCAAAGGTCCCCAAAACTGTCCTCATGGGTCCTCAGGTGTCCCCAAAGTGTCCCCAGGGGTCCCCAAAGTGTCACCAGGTATCCCCAAGGGTCCCCAGGTATCCCCAAAGGTCCCCAAAACTGTCCTCATGGGTCCTCAGGTGTCCCCAAAGTGTCCCCAGGGGTCCCCAAAGTGTCCCCAAAGTGTCACCAGGTATCCCCAAGGGTCCCCAGGTATCCCCAAAGGTCCCCAGAACTGTCCTCATGGGTCCCCAAACTGTCACCAGGTGTCCCCAAAGTGTCCCCAGGTGTCCCCAAAGTGTCACCAGGTGTCCCCAGTGTGTCCCCAGCTGTCCCCAGCCCGATGTCACCTCCCCCCGCAGGTGACAGACTGCCTGACCAGCGTCAAATCCGTCAACAAAACCGACGCCCTGAGCCTGCTGGGGACCTTCGGGGTGAGCGACATTGTCACATTGTCACCTCTGTGTCACGCCCCGAGTTTGTCACCTTCGTGTCCCCCCACCCCGAGTTTTTGTCACCTCGGCGTGTCCCTCCCCTCCCCCACAGTCGCTGGCGGCCGTGGCCGGAGCGTCCCGGGAGGATTTGTCCCTTTGTCCCGGCGTGGGACCCCAAAAGGTGAGGGACAAAAAGTGACCTCGGGGACACTTGGGGACATCGGGCACACCCCCGTGACCGTGTCCCTTTGTCCCCAACCAGGCCAAGCGACTCTTCGATGTCCTGCACGAGCCTTTCCTCAAGACCCCGCGGTGACCCCAAAATCCCCCCAAAATCCCCCCAAAATCCCGATTTTGGTTTTTTGGTAATAAACGACGTTTAGTGGCGACAAAGGTGACAAAGGTGACAAAGGTGACACTCGGCGTCACTCCCGCTCCTCCCCTTTGTGCTTCTTCTTCTTCCTCCTCTTCCTCGTGGCCCCCTCGGGCTCCTGGGGGGTCACCGGGGGCTCCTGGGGGGGTCCCGGCCCCTCCCCGGCCTCTGTCCCCTCCTCGGGTGGCGTTGTCCCCTCCGCTGTGCCCGTGTCCCCAAGTGCCACCGGCCCCGCCGTCCCCTTGGCCTTCCTCCTCCTCTTCCTCGCGGGGGGGCTCGCCGGGGGGCTCGCGAAGCTCTGGGCGATGGTCAGGGACCCCCGCAGGGGGGGGGGCGCAGGCCAGGGTCCCCCCGGAGGGGACGGGGGACAGCAGCAGGGGACAGTCCGGCGTCCCCGGGCCGGCCCGCAGCACGTAGAGCTTGGACGTGTCGGTGTCGTTGTTGTCGTTGTCATTGTCACCGCCCGCGGGGGTCCGCAGCCGCTCCAGGCCGCTCAGGGGCACCGGGCAGCCCTCCAGGCTGGGGACAACGGCATTGTCACCTCCCCGTTGTCACTGTCACCCCCCCATCATCATTGTCACCTCCCCGTTGTCACTGTCACCCCCCATCATCATTGTCACCCCCCCATCATCACTGTCACCCCCCCGTTGTCACTGTCACGCCTCCCCATAGTCGTTGTCACCTCCCCATTGTCATTGTCACCCCTCAGTGGCACTGTGACCCCCCCCCATGGCAGTGCCACCCCCGTGTTCTTGTGACCCCGCCATTGTCACCCCCCCCCCACGTCCCCGCTGTCCCCCCACTGTCACCCCTCCATGTCCCCATTGTCACCCCCCATGTCCTCATTGTCACCCCCCCATGTCCCCATTGCCCCCTCCCACTGTCACCCCCCATGTCCTCATTGTCACCCCCCCATGTCCCCATTGTCCCCTCCCACTGTCACCCCCCATGTCCTCATTGTCACCCCCCCATGTCCCCATTGTCCCCTCCCATTGTCACCCCCCCATGTCCTCATTGTCACCTCCCCGTGCCCCCCACGCTGTCCCCCCCCGTGTCCCCCCTCCATGTCCCCATTGTCCCCCTCCCCGTGTCCCCCTTTGTCACCCCCCGTGTCCCCCCCCCGTTGTCACCTCTGGGGACAGAAGTCCTTGGGGGCGCGGATCAGCCACAGCTCCGAGCCCGGCCCCCCCAGCGGGACCCCCCCGGCCACCGCCTCAAATTCGGGGGGACACCGGAACCGCAGCGGCCCTGGGGACACGGCTGTCACCCCCGGGCCACCCTCGGGGTCCCCGTCAGTGTCCCCTCCCCTGTTTTCCCCTGTCCCCCCCCAATGTCCCCCCAATGTGCCCCGTGTCCCCCAATGTCCCCCACACCCCCAAATGTCCCCCCAATGACCCCCCAATGTCCCCAAATGTCCCCCCAATGTCCCCAAATGTCCCCCCAATGACCCCCAGACCCCCGAATGTCCCCAAATGTCCCCAATGTGCCCCCAATGTCCCCCCAATGACCCCCACAGCACCCAATGTCCCCAAATGTCCCCCCAATGTCCCCCCAATGACCCCAAACCCCCGAATGTCCCCAAATGTCCCCCCAATGACCCCCACACCCCCCAATGTCCCCCAATGTCCCCCCAATGACCCCCAGACCCCCCAATGTCCTC
This sequence comes from Chamaea fasciata, assembly GCF_029207755.1. Taxonomy (NCBI): domain Eukaryota; kingdom Metazoa; phylum Chordata; class Aves; order Passeriformes; family Sylviidae; genus Chamaea; species Chamaea fasciata. Next base: position 60,890 of record NW_027094654.1, read on the forward strand.
AATGTCCCCCCCAGGCCCACGTGTCCCTCCGCGCATCCCCGCCCCCCCCCGTCCTCAATCTCCGCCACGTCCCCGCGTCCCCCACCACCCCCAGACCCCCCCAGTGTCCCCAAATGTCCCCAAATGTCCCCAAGTGTCCCCCCGTGTCCCCCCCCTCACCCTCCATGCCGCCGCCGCCGCGTGCCCGCCCGGCTCCGCCTCCCCCCGTCCCGCCGCGCACTTGGTACATTCCTGGGCGGGGCTAGAAGGGCGTGGTTTTCCCACAGACCACGCCCCATCGCGTCTTTATATGGGCGTGGGCGTGGCCTCCCGCGGGCGGCATTTAAAGGCACAGTGACCCTCCCCCCGGAACGACCCCGGCCCCGGGGGGAGGCGGGGGGGAGGGAAACCGGGCCCGGGGGGGGTCGGGGGGCTCCGGAGGGGCGGGGCCGGGGATTTGGGGAGGGGGAGATCCGGTCCGGGCAGCGTTCCCGGCGTGCACCGGGACGGGACGGGCGGGGGCGTGGCCGGGAGGAGCGGAGCTGCAGGTACCGGGGAGGGGCGGGAAAGTTTGGGTGGGGGGAGTTCCCCCCCCGAGGGAACGGAGACCCCCCCCGAGGGATCGGAATCCTTCCCTGGGACCCCCCGGGATCCCCAAATCCTTCCCTGGGACCCCCCGGGACCCCCAAATCCTTTCCCGGGACCCCCCGGGACCCGAATCCTTCCCCGGGACACCCCCGGGATCCTCAAATCCTTCCCCGGGACACCCCCGGGATCCTCAAATCCTTCCCCGGGACACCCCCGGGATCCCCAAATCCTTCCCCGGGACACCCCCGGGACCCCCAGATCCTTTCCTGGGACCCCCCCGGGACCCCCAGATCCTTCCCTGGGACCCCCCCGGAACCCCCAAATCCTTCCCTGGGACCCCCCCGGGATCCCCAAATCCTACCCTTGGACCCCCCGGGACCCGAATCCTTCCCTGGGACCCCCCCCGGGACCCCCAAATCCTTCCCTGGGACCCCCCCGGGATCCCCAGATCCTTCCCTGGGACCCCCCCGGGACCCCCAAATCCTTCCCCGGGACCCCCCCGGGACCCCCAGATCCTTCCCTGGGACCCCCCGGGATCCCCAAATCCTTCCCTGGGACCCCCCCCCGAGGGATCGGAATCCTTCCCTGGGACCCCCCCTGGATCCCCAAATCCTTCCCTGGGACCCCTCCCCCCCGTGGGATCCGCTCCCCCCTCCCGTGGGATTTCAGCCCCCCCCCCCCCGGGATTCCTTTCCCGTGGGATCCCTTCCCCCCCGTGGGATCCTCCCCCGGTGTTTAGGATCTTTTTCCCGTGGGATCCGTTCCCCGTTCCCGCCCCGCCCCCGTCCCCGCCCACCCCCGGTGCCCCGGGGCGCGGGTGCGGCCCCCCCCGCGCCCTCCCCCGCGTGACCCAGCGCTCTGGAATTGGGCGGAGGGAGGGAGAGAGGCCGCGGGGACGCGCCCGACACACCGGGACCCCTCCGGTAACTGCTAGGGACTACCGGGAGCCCTCCCGTACCTGCCAGGGACTACCGGGACTCACCGGGACCCCTCCGGTAACTGCCAGGGACTACCGGGACTCACCGGGACCCCTCCCGTACCCACCGGGACTCACCGGGACCCCTCCCGTACCCACCGGGACCCCTCCGGTAACTCCCAGGTATCTACCGGGACCCCTCCGGTAACTCCCCAGGGACCAGCGGGACCCCTCCGGTACCTCCCAGGTACGCCCAGCACTCACCGACACCCCCCGGGACCCCCCCAGGTACCCCCAACACCTACCGGGACCCCCCCAGGTACCCCCCAACACCTACCGGGACCCCCCCGGGACCCCCAACACCCACCGGGACCCCCCCAGGTACCCCCCAACACCTACCGGGACCCCCCCGGGACCCCCAACACCCACCGGGACCCCCCCAGGTACCCCCCAACACCTACCGGGACCCCCCCGGGACCCCCAACACCCACCGGGACCCCCCCAGGTACCCCCAACACCTACCGGGACCCCCCCAGGTACCCCCAACACCTACCGGGACCCCCCCAGGTACCCCCAACACCCACCGGGACCCCCCCAGGTACCCCCAACACCCACCGGGACCCCCCCGGGACCCCCAACACCCACCGGGACCCCCCCAGGTACCCCCTAAAACCCCCCGGGACCCCCCCGGGACCCCCCAGGTACCCCCTAAAACCCACCGGGACCCCCCCCGGGACCCCCCAACACCCCCCGGGACCCCCCCAGGACCCCCCAACACCCACCGCGACCCCCCCCCCCCGCGGTTACCGGAGCCCCGGGTGGGATTTGGGGGAAAATTTGGGGAGTGGGAATTTTTTTTGGGGGGGGGGAGGGGTGTACTGGGGTGCCCGGGACCCCTGGGTGGGATTTGGGGTGCAGGGGGTGGGGGGGGGGTGACACCCCCTGGTACCTCAAAATCCCACCCTCACACCCCTCAATCCCCCCCCTCACCCCCCCAAAAATCCCCCCCCCCCCCCCCCAAAATTCCCGCTCCTCCCGGGAATTCCCATAAAAATCCCCAAAAAAACTCCAAAAATCCCCCCCAAAAACGGGGGTCCCGCCCCGTTTTCTCCGGGGGGGGGACGACCCCAGCAGGGCCCTGCCCCGGGGGGTGGGCGGAGGCCGCTCCCCCCCCCCGCGCCCCGATGGATTAATTAGCGCTAATTACTGTTAATTACCGTTAATGACTGTTGTGCTGCCGCTGCTGACGAGCCCCGAGCGGGTCCCGGCACGCCCCGCCCGCGGCGTTCCCAGGGCGGCGCGGCTCGGGGGAGGGGGGGTCCCCAAAATCCCCCCGGGGACCCCTCCCCACCCAGAGCCCCCGTCCAAAAACCCCAAATCCCCCCAAAATCCCGGACAGCGCCCTGGAAAAAGGCTGAAACTGCCCCAAAAAACCTTAAAGTGACCCCAAAAAAGGCTTAAACTGCCCAAAAAACCTTAAAGTGACCCCAAAAAAGGCTTAAACTGACCCCGAAAAAAGGCTGAAACTGCCCCAAAAAACCTTAAACTGCCCAAAAAACCTTAAACTGACCTGAGAAACCTTTAACTGCCCAAAAAACCTTAAACTGCCCCAAAAAAGGCTTAAACTGACCCCGAAAAAAGGCTGAAACTGCCCCAAAAAACCTTAAACTGCCCAAAAAACCTTAAACTGCCCCAAAAAAGGCTTAAAATGCCCCGAAAAACTTTAAAGTGACCCCAAAAAACCTTAAACTGCCCCGAAAAACCTTAAAGTGATCCCAAAAAAACCTTAAACTGCCCAAAAAACCTTAAACTGCCCCAAAAAAGGCTTAAACGGATCCAAAAAACCTTAAACTGCCCCAAAAAAGCCTTAAACTGCCCCAAAAAATCTTAAACTGCCCCAAAAAACCTTAAACTGCCCCAAAAAAGGCTTAAAATGCCCCGAAAAACTTTAAAGTGACCCCAAAAAACCTTAAACTGCCCCAAAAGGCTTAAAGTGACCCCCAAAAAAGTCCCTAAATCGCCTCAGCACCCCTGAAAAACGCCCCAGACGCCATCGGGTGCCGCCCCCCCGGTGTCCCCCGGTGTCCCCTGAGCCCCCTCCCCAAATGTCCCCCCCAGGAGGTGACAATGGCCAGCGAGCGGCTGCGCAGCGCCCAGGACCTGCTGGACCTCACCTTCCAGTGTGAGCGGGGGCTTTGGGGACCCCCCCCCCAAATCTGTGTCACCCCAAATCCGTGTGTCACCCCGAATCTGTGTGCCCCCCACCCCAAATCTGTGTCACCCCAAATCTGTGTGTGCCCCCACCCCAAATCTGTGTCACCCCAAATCTGTGTGTCACCCCAAATCTGTGTGTGCCCCCACCCCAAATCTGTGTGCCCCCCACCCCAAATCTGTGTGTGCCCCCACCCCAAATGTGTCACCCCAAATCTGTGCCCCCCACCCCAAATCTGTGTGTGCCCCCCACCCCAAACCCTTCTCCCCCTTACCCCAAATCTCTCCCCACCCCAAATCTGTGCCCCCCACCCCAAATCCATGACCCCAAATCCCTCACCCCATATCCCTGTCCCGAGCCCTGGCCATGCAGCCACCGCAATTCCCTGACCCCAGACCCCAGACCCCAAACCCTCAGTGACCCCAAACCCCTGAGCCCAGACCCCTGACCCCAAACCCTCAGTGACCCCAAACCCCAGACCCCTGACCCCAAACCCCAATTGCCTGACCCCAAACCCCAGACCCCTGACCCCAGACCCCTGAGCCCAAACCCTCAATGACCCCAATTCCCTGACCCCAATTCCCTGAGCCCAGCCCTCCCGCGTCCCGCAGCCCTGGCCATGCAGCCACCCCAATTCCCTGACCCCAGACCCCTGACCCCAAACCCTCAGTGACCCCAAACCCTCAGTGACCCCTGACCCCTGACCCCAGACCCCTGACCCCAATTCCCTGAGCCCAGCCCTCCCGCGTCCCGCAGCCCTGGCCATGCAGCCACCCCAATTCCCTGACTCCTGACCCCAGACCCCTGACCCCAATTCCCTGACCCCAAACCCTCAGTGACCCCAAACCCTCAGTGACCCCAGACCCCTGACCCCAGACCCCTGACCCCAATTCCCTGAGCCCAGCCCTCCCGCGTCCCGCAGCCCTGGCCATGCAGCCACCCCAATTCCCTGACCCCAGACCCCTGACCCCAAACCCTCAGTGACCCCAGACCCCTGACCCCAAACCCTCAGTGACCCCAAACCCTCAGTGACCCCTGACCCCTGACCCCAGACCCCTGACCCCAATTCCCTGAGCCCAGCCCTCCCGCGTCCCGCAGCCCTGGCCATGCAGCACATGGACCTGAAGCAGGTGGAGCTGGACTCGGCCGTGGCCAAAGTGGACGAACTGTCGCGGCAGCTCGAGTCCCTCTGGACCGACGGGCCGGGACCCCCCCCCAAGGTGAGACCCCTCCGTTTGGGGAGGGGGCGTCCCCCCTTTCCCCCCCCCCCCGAAACCCCTTTACCTCCAAACCCCCAACCCCTGGTTTTTTGTTTTTAACCCCTCCGCGGCCAGGAGCAGAGCGGCCGCCCGGGCCGGCGGAGCCTCCTCCTCCTCGGGGACAGCTCGGAACTGGGGGGGGGTCTCGGGGAGCCCCTGGGCAGCCCCGGCTCGCCCAGACCCCAGACCCATTTTTTGGCTGGGGGGGGTGAAGAACGAGCCCCCTCCCCTCGGCCCAAGGTGCTGGCGGTGCCCGGAGTGGGCCGAGCCCCCTCC
>NW_027094655.1:0-66111 GCF_029207755.1 Chamaea fasciata
CCCTAGGTGTCCCTGGGGGTGCCCTGGCTGTCCCTGGGGTTCCCTGGCTGTCCCCTAGGTGTCCCTGGGGGGGCCCTGGGTGTCCCTGGGGGTGCAAAGGGTGTCCCTGGGGTTCCCTGGCTGTCCCGTACGTGTCCCTGGGATTCCCTGGAAGTCCCCTAGGTGTCCCTGGGGGGGCCCTGGGTGTCCCTGGGGGTGCAAAGGGTGTCACTGGGGTTCCCTGGCTGTCCCGTACGTGTCCCTGGGGGTGCCCTGGCTGTACCTGGGGTTCCCTGGCTGTCCCCTAGGTGTCCCTGGGGGGGCCCTGGGTGTCACTGGGGTTCCCTGGCTGTCCCGTACGTGTCCCTGGGATTCCCTGGAAGTCCCCTAGGTGTCCCTGGGGGTGCCCTGAGTGTCTCTGGGCTGCCCTGGCTGTCCCCTAGGGGTCTATGGGGGTGCCCTTGCTGTCCCTTCAGTGTCCCTGGGGGTGCCTTGCGTGTCCCCTAGGTGTCCCTGTTGGTGCCCTGCCTGTCCCCTAGGTGTCGTTGGGGGTGCCCTGGGTGTCCCTGGGGGTGCCCTACCTGTCCCCTAGGTGTCCCTGGGGGTGCCCTGGGTGTCCCTGAGGGTGCCCTGGCTGTGCCCTCGGTGTCCCTGGGGGTGCCCTGGCAGTCCCTAGGGTGCCCTGGCTGTGCCCTTTGTGTCCCTGGGGGTCCCCTGGGTGTCCCTGGGGGTGCCCTGGGTGTCCCTGGAGTGCCCTGGCTGTCCCGTAAATGTCCCTGGGGGTGCCCTGGCTGTCCCCTAGGTGTCCCTGGGGGTGTCCTGGTTGTCCCCTAGGTGTCCCTGGGGGTGCCCTGCCTGTCCCTGGGGGGGCCCTGGCTGTCCCCTAGGTGTCCCTGGGGGTGCCCTGGCTGTCCCTAGGGTGCCCTGGCTGTCCCCTAGGTGTCCCTGGGGGTGCCCTGGGTGTCCCTGGGGTGACCTGGCTGTCCCCAAGGTGTCCCTGTGGGTGCCCAGAGTGTCCCTGGGAGTGCCCTGGCTGTCCCCTAGGGGTCTCTGGGGGTGCCCTGGCTGTCCCGTCAGTGTCCCTGGGGGTGCCCTGCCTGTCCCCTTGGTGTCCCTGGGGGTGTCCTGGGTGTCCCTGGAGTGCCCTGGCTGACCCCTAAATGTCCCTGGGGGTGCCCTGGCTGTCCCCTAGGTGTCCCTGGGGGTGTCCTGCCTTCCCCTAGGTGTCCCTGGGGGTGCCCTGGCTTTCCCCTCGCTGTCCCTGGGGTGCCCTGGCTGTCCCCTTGGTGTCCCTGGGGGTGCATTGGGTGTCCCTGGGGGCGCCCTGGAGGTCCCCTAGGTGTCCCTGGGGGTGCCCTGGCTGTCCCTGGGGTGTCCTGCCTTCCCCTAGGTGTCCCTGGGGGTGCCCTGCCTGTCCCCTAGGTGTCCTTTGGGGTGCCCTTCCTGTTCCCTAGGTGTCGTTGGGGGTGCCCTGGGTGTCCCTGGGGGTGCCCTGCCTGTCCCCTAGGTGTCCCTGGGGTGCCCTGGCTGTCCCCTTGGTGTCCCTGGGGGGGGCCCTGGCTGTCCCCTAGGTGTCCCTGGGGGTGCCCTGCCTGTCCCCTAGGTGTCCCTGGGAGTGCCCTGGGTGTCCCTGGGTTGCCCTGGCTGTCCCCTTGGTGTCCCTGGGGGGGGCCTTGGCTGTCCCCTAGGTGTCCCTGTGGGTGCCCTGCGTGTCCCTGGGGTGCCCTGGCTGTCCCCTAGGTGTCCCTGGGGGTGCCCTGGCTGTCTCTGGGGTTCCCTGGCTGTCCCCTAGGTGTCCCTGGAAGTGCCCTGGCTGTCCCTGGGGTTCCCTGGCTGTCCCCTAGGTGTCCCTGGGGGGGCCCTGGGTGTCCCTGGGGGTGCACAGGGTGTCACTGGGCTGCCCTGGCTGTCCCCTAGGCGTCTCTGGGGGTGCCCTGGCTGTCCCTTCAGTGTCCCTGGGGGTGCCCTGCCTGTCCCCTAGGTGTCCCTGTGGGTGCCCTGCCTGTCACCTAGGTGTCGTTGGGGGTGCCCTGGGTGTCCCTGGGGGTGCCCTACCTGTCCCCTAGGTGTCCCTGGGGGTGCCCTGGGTGTCCCTGTGGGGGCCCTGGCTGTGCCCTCGGTGTCCCTGAGGGTGCCCTGGCTGTGCCCTAGGTGTCCCTGGGGGTGCCCTGGCTGTCCCTAGTGTGCCCTGGCTGTGCCCTTGGTGTCCCTGGGGGTGCCCTGGCTGTCCCTAGGGTGCCCTGGCTGTCCCCTAGGTGTCCCTGGGGGTGCCCTGGGTGTCCCTGGGGTGCCCTGGCTGTCCCCTTGGTGTCCCTGGGGGGGGCCCTGGCTGTCCCCTAGGTGTCCCTGGGGGTGCCCTGCGTGTCCCTGGGGTGCCCTGGCTGTCCCCTAGGTGTTCCTGGGGGTGCCCTGGCTGTCCCTGGGGTTCCCTGGCTGTCCCCTAGGTGTCCCTGGGGGTGCCCTGGCTGTCCCTGGGGTTCCCTGGCTGTCCCCTAGGTGTCCCTGGGGGGGCCCTGGGTGTCCCTGGGGGTGCAAAGGGTGTCACTGGGGTTCCCTGGCTGTCCCGTACGTGTCCCTGGGATTCCCTGGAAGTCCCCTAGGTGTCCCTGGGGGTGCCCTGAGTGTCCCTGGGCTGCCCTGGCTGTCCCCTAGGCGTCTATGGGGGTGCCCTGGCTGTCCCTTCAGTGTCCCTGGGGGTGCCTTGCGTGTCCCCTAGGTGTCCCTGGGGGTGCCCTGCCTGTCCCCTAGGTGTCGTTGGGGGTGCCCTGGGTGTCCCTGGGGGTGCCCTACCTGTCCCCTAGGTGTCCCTGGGGGTGCCCTGGGTGTTCCTGAGGGTGCCCTGGCTGTGCCCTCGGTGTCCCTGGGGGTGCCCTGGCAGTCCCTAGGGTGCCCTGGCTGTGCCCTTTGTGTCCCTGGGGGTCCCCTGGGTGTCCCTGGGGGTGCCCTGGGTGTCCCTGGAGTGCCCTGGCTGACCCCTAAATGTCCCTGGGGGTGCCCTGGCTGTCCCCTAGGTGTCCCTGGGGGTGTCCTGGTTGTCCCCTAGGTGTCCCTGGGGGTGCCCTGCCTGTCCCTGGGGGGGCCCTGGCTGTCCCCTAGGTGTCCCTGGGGGTGCCCTGGCTGTCCCTAGGGTGCCCTGTCTGTCCCCTAGGTGTCCCTGGGGGTGCCCTGGGTGTCCTTGGGGTGACCTGGCTGTCCCCAAGGTGTCCCTGTGGGTGCCCAGAGTGTCCCTGGGAGTGCCCTGGCTGTCCCCTAGGGGTCTCTGGGGGTGCCCTGGCTGTCCCCTTGGTGTCCCTGGGGGTGTCCTGGGTGTCCCTGGAGTGCCCTGGCTGACCCCTAAATGTCCCTGGGGGTGCCCTGGCTGTCCCCTAGGTGTCCCTGGGGGTGTCCTGCCTTCCCCTAGGTGTCCCTGGGGGTGCCCTTGCTTTCCCCTCGCTGTCCCTGGGGTGCCCTGGCTATCCCCTTGGTGGCCCTGGGGGTGCCCTGGGTGTCCCTGGGGGTGCCCTGGAGGTCCCCTAGGTGTCCCTGGGGGTGCCCTGGCTGTCCCTGGGGTGTCCTGCCTTCCCCTAGGTGTCCCTGGGGGTGCCCTGCCTGTCCCCTAGGTGTCCCTGGGGGTGACCTGCCTGTCCCCTAGGTGTCATTGGGGGTGCCCTGGGTGTCCCTGGGGGTGCCCTGGCTGTCCCTGGGGTGCCCTGGCTGTCCCCTTGGTGTCCCTGGGGGGCCCCTGGCTGTCCCCTAGGTGTCCCTGGGGGTGCCCTGCCTGTCCCCTAGGTGTCCCTGGGGGTGCCCTGGGTGTCCCTGGGTTGCCCTGGCTGTCCCCTTGGTGTCCCTGGGGGGGGCCTTGGCTGTCCCCTAGGTGTCCTTGTGGGTGCCCTGCGTGTCCCTGGGGTGCCCTGGCTGTCCCCTAGGTGTCCCTGGGGGTGCCCTGGCTGTCCCTGGGGTTCCCTGGCTGTCCCCTAGGTGTCCCTGGGGGGGCCCTGGGTGTCCCTGAGTGTGCACAGGGTGTCACTGGGCTGCCCTGGCTGTCCCCTAGGGGTCTCTGGGGGTGCCCTGGCTGTCCCATCAGTGTCCCTGTGGGTGCCCTGCCTGTCCCCTAGGTGTCGTTGGGGGTGCCCTGGGTGTCCCTGGGGGTGCCCTACCTGTCCCCTAGGTGTCTCTGGGGGTGCCCTGGGTGTCCCTGTTGGGGCCCTGGCTGTGCCCTCGGTGTCCCTGAGGGTGCCCTGGCTGTGCCCTAGGTGTCCCTGGGGGTGCCCTGGCTGTCCCTAGGGTGCCCTGGCTGTGCCCTTTGTGTCCCTGGGGGTCCCCTGGGTGTCCCTGGGGGTGCCCTGGGTGTCCCTGGAGTGCCCTGGCTGTCCCCTAAATGTCCCTGGGGGTGCCCTGGCTGTCCCCTAGGTGTCCCTGGGGGTGTCCTGGTCGTCCCCTAGGTGTCCCTGGGGGTGCCCTGCCTGTCCCTGGGGGTGCCCTGGCTGTCCCCTTGGTGTCCCTGAGGGGGCCCTGGCTGTCCCCTAGGTGTCCCTGGGGGTGCCCTTGGTGTCCCTGGAGTGACCTGGCTGCCCCCTAGGGGTCTCTGGGGGTGCCCTGGCTGTCCCGTCAGTGTCCCTGGGGGTGCCCTGCCTGTCCCCTTGGTGTCCCTGGGGGTGTCCTGGGTGTCCCTGGAGTGCCCTGGCTGACCCCTAAATGTCCCTGGGGGTGCCCTGGCTGTCCCCTAGGTGTCCCTGGGGGTGTCCTGCCTTCCCCTAGGTGTCCCTGGGGGTGCCCTGGCTTTCCCCTCGCTGTCCCTGGGGTGCCCTGGGTGTCCCTGGGAGTGCCCTGCCTGTCCCCTAGGTGTCCCTGGGGATGCCCTGGGTGTCCCTGGGGTGCCCTGGCTGTCCCCTTGGTGTCCCTGGGGGGGGCCCTGGCTGTCCCCTAGGTGTCCCTGGGGGTGCCCTGCCTGTCCCCTAGGTGTCCCTGGAGGTGCCCTGGGTGTCCCTGGGTTGCCCTGGCTGTCCCCTTGGTGTCCCTGGGGGGGGCCCTGGCTGTCCCCTAGGTGTCCCTGTGGGTGCCCTGCGTGTCCCTGGGGTGCCCTGGCTGTCCCCTAGGTGTCCCTGGGGGTGCCCTGGCTGTCCCTGGGGTTCCCTGGCTGTCCCCTAGGTGTCCCTGGGGGTGCCCTGGCTGTCCCTGGGGTTCCCTGGCTGTCCCCTAGGTGTCCCTGGGGGGGCCCTGGATGTCCCTGGGGGTGCACAGGGTGTCACTGGGCTGCCCTGGCTGTCCCCTAGGGGTCTCTGGGGGTGCCCTGGCTGTCCCTTCAGTGTCCCTGGGGGTGTCCTGCATGTCCCCTAGGTGTCCCTGGGGGTGCCCTGGGTGTCCCTCGGGGGGCCCTACCTGTCCCCTAGGTGTCCCTGGGGGTGCCCTGGGTGTCCCTGTGGGGGCCCTGGCTGTGCCCTCGGTGTCCCTGAGGGTGCCCTGGCTGTGCCCTAGGTGTCCCTGGGGGTGCCCTGGCTGTCCCTAGGGTGCCCTGGCTGTGCCCTTGGTGTCCCTGGGGGTGCCCTGGCTGTCCCTAGGGTGCCCTGGCTGTCCCCTAGGTGTCCCTGGGGGTGCCCTGTTGTCCCTCGGGGTGCCCTGGCTGTCCCCAAGGTGTCCCTGGGGGTGCCCTGGCAGTCCCTGGAGTGCCCTGGCTGTCCCCTAGGTGTCCCTGGGGGTGCCCTGGCTGTTCTCTAGGTGTCCCTGGGGGTGCCCAGGGTGTCCCTGGGGTGCCCTGGCTGTCCCCTAGGTGTCCCTGGGGGGGCCCTGGGTGTCCCTGGGGGTGCAAAGGGTGTCACTGGGGTTCCCTGGCTGTCCCGTACGTGTCCCTGGGGGTGCCCTGGCTGTCCCTGGGGTTCCCTGGCTGTCCCCTAGGTGTCCCTGGGGGGGCCCTGGGTGTCACTGGGGTTCCCTGGCTGTCCCGTACGTGTCCCTGGGATTCCCTGGAAGTCCCCTAGGTGTCCCTGGGGGTGCCCTGAGTGTCTCTGGGCTGCCCTGGCTGTCCCCTAGGGGTCTATGGGGGTGCCCTTGCTGTCCCTTCAGTGTCCCTGGGGGTGCCTTGCGTGTCCCCTAGGTGTCCCTGTTGGTGCCCTGCCTGTCCCCTAGGTGTCGTTGGGGGTGCCCTGGGTGTCCCTGGGGGTGCCCTACCTGTCCCCTAGGTGTCCCTGGGGGTGCCCTGGGTGTCCCTGAGGGTGCCCTGGCTGTGCCCTCGGTGTCCCTGGGGGTGCCCTGGCAGTCCCTAGGGTGCCCTGGCTGTGCCCTTTGTGTCCCTGGGGGTCCCCTGGGTGTCCCTGGGGGTGCCCTGGGTGTCCCTGGAGTGCCCTGGCTGTCCCGTAAATGTCCCTGGGGGTGCCCTGGCTGTCCCCTAGGTGTCCCTGGGGGTGTCCTGGTTGTCCCCTAGGTGTCCCTGGGGGTGCCCTGCCTGTCCCTGGGGGGGCCCTGGCTGTCCCCTAGGTGTCCCTGGGGGTGCCCTGGCTGTCCCTAGGGTGCCCTGGCTGTCCCCTAGGTGTCCCTGGGGGTGCCCTGGGTGTCCCTGGGGTGACCTGGCTGTCCCCAAGGTGTCCCTGTGGGTGCCCAGAGTGTCCCTGGGAGTGCCCTGGCTGTCCCCTAGGGGTCTCTGGGGGTGCCCTGGCTGTCCCGTCAGTGTCCCTGGGGGTGCCCTGCCTGTCCCCTTGGTGTCCCTGGGGGTGTCCTGGGTGTCCCTGGAGTGCCCTGGCTGACCCCTAAATGTCCCTGGGGGTGCCCTGGCTGTCCCCTAGGTGTCCCTGGGGGTGTCCTGCCTTCCCCTAGGTGTCCCTGGGGGTGCCCTGGCTTTCCCCTCGCTGTCCCTGGGGTGCCCTGGCTGTCCCCTTGGTGTCCCTGGGGGTGCATTGGGTGTCCCTGGGGGCGCCCTGGAGGTCCCCTAGGTGTCCCTGGGGGTGCCCTGGCTGTCCCTGGGGTGTCCTGCCTTCCCCTAGGTGTCCCTGGGGGTGCCCTGCCTGTCCCCTAGGTGTCCTTTGGGGTGCCCTTCCTGTTCCCTAGGTGTCGTTGGGGGTGCCCTGGGTGTCCCTGGGGGTGCCCTGCCTGTCCCCTAGGTGTCCCTGGGGTGCCCTGGCTGTCCCCTTGGTGTCCCTGGGGGGGGCCCTGGCTGTCCCCTAGGTGTCCCTGGGGGTGCCCTGCCTGTCCCCTAGGTGTCCCTGGGAGTGCCCTGGGTGTCCCTGGGTTGCCCTGGCTGTCCCCTTGGTGTCCCTGGGGGGGGCCTTGGCTGTCCCCTAGGTGTCCCTGTGGGTGCCCTGCGTGTCCCTGGGGTGCCCTGGCTGTCCCCTAGGTGTCCCTGGGGGTGCCCTGGCTGTCTCTGGGGTTCCCTGGCTGTCCCCTAGGTGTCCCTGGAAGTGCCCTGGCTGTCCCTGGGGTTCCCTGGCTGTCCCCTAGGTGTCCCTGGGGGGGCCCTGGGTGTCCCTGGGGGTGCACAGGGTGTCACTGGGCTGCCCTGGCTGTCCCCTAGGCGTCTCTGGGGGTGCCCTGGCTGTCCCTTCAGTGTCCCTGGGGGTGCCCTGCCTGTCCCCTAGGTGTCCCTGTGGGTGCCCTGCCTGTCACCTAGGTGTCGTTGGGGGTGCCCTGGGTGTCCCTGGGGGTGCCCTACCTGTCCCCTAGGTGTCCCTGGGGGTGCCCTGGGTGTCCCTGTGGGGGCCCTGGCTGTGCCCTCGGTGTCCCTGAGGGTGCCCTGGCTGTGCCCTAGGTGTCCCTGGGGGTGCCCTGGCTGTCCCTAGTGTGCCCTGGCTGTGCCCTTGGTGTCCCTGGGGGTGCCCTGGCTGTCCCTAGGGTGCCCTGGCTGTCCCCTAGGTGTCCCTGGGGGTGCCCTGGGTGTCCCTGGGGTGCCCTGGCTGTCCCCTTGGTGTCCCTGGGGGGGGCCCTGGCTGTCCCCTAGGTGTCCCTGGGGGTGCCCTGCGTGTCCCTGGGGTGCCCTGGCTGTCCCCTAGGTGTTCCTGGGGGTGCCCTGGCTGTCCCTGGGGTTCCCTGGCTGTCCCCTAGGTGTCCCTGGGGGTGCCCTGGCTGTCCCTGGGGTTCCCTGGCTGTCCCCTAGGTGTCCCTGGGGGGGCCCTGGGTGTCCCTGGGGGTGCAAAGGGTGTCACTGGGGTTCCCTGGCTGTCCCGTACGTGTCCCTGGGATTCCCTGGAAGTCCCCTAGGTGTCCCTGGGGGTGCCCTGAGTGTCCCTGGGCTGCCCTGGCTGTCCCCTAGGCGTCTATGGGGGTGCCCTGGCTGTCCCTTCAGTGTCCCTGGGGGTGCCTTGCGTGTCCCCTAGGTGTCCCTGGGGGTGCCCTGCCTGTCCCCTAGGTGTCGTTGGGGGTGCCCTGGGTGTCCCTGGGGGTGCCCTACCTGTCCCCTAGGTGTCCCTGGGGGTGCCCTGGGTGTTCCTGAGGGTGCCCTGGCTGTGCCCTCGGTGTCCCTGGGGGTGCCCTGGCAGTCCCTAGGGTGCCCTGGCTGTGCCCTTTGTGTCCCTGGGGGTCCCCTGGGTGTCCCTGGGGGTGCCCTGGGTGTCCCTGGAGTGCCCTGGCTGACCCCTAAATGTCCCTGGGGGTGCCCTGGCTGTCCCCTAGGTGTCCCTGGGGGTGTCCTGGTTGTCCCCTAGGTGTCCCTGGGGGTGCCCTGCCTGTCCCTGGGGGGGCCCTGGCTGTCCCCTAGGTGTCCCTGGGGGTGCCCTGGCTGTCCCTAGGGTGCCCTGTCTGTCCCCTAGGTGTCCCTGGGGGTGCCCTGGGTGTCCTTGGGGTGACCTGGCTGTCCCCAAGATGTCCCTGTGGGTGCCCAGAGTGTCCCTGGGAGTGCCCTGGCTGTCCCCTAGGGGTCTCTGGGGGTGCCCTGGCTGTCCCCTTGGTGTCCCTGGGGGTGTCCTGGGTGTCCCTGGAGTGCCCTGGCTGACCCCTAAATGTCCCTGGGGGTGCCCTGGCTGTCCCCTAGGTGTCCCTGGGGGTGTCCTGCCTTCCCCTAGGTGTCCCTGGGGGTGCCCTTGCTTTCCCCTCGCTGTCCCTGGGGTGCCCTGGCTATCCCCTTGGTGGCCCTGGGGGTGCCCTGGGTGTCCCTGGGGGTGCCCTGGAGGTCCCCTAGGTGTCCCTGGGGGTGCCCTGGCTGTCCCTGGGGTGTCCTGCCTTCCCCTAGGTGTCCCTGGGGGTGCCCTGCCTGTCCCCTAGGTGTCCCTGGGGGTGACCTGCCTGTCCCCTAGGTGTCATTGGGGGTGCCCTGGGTGTCCCTGGGGGTGCCCTGGCTGTCCCTGGGGTGCCCTGGCTGTCCCCTTGGTGTCCCTGGGGGGCCCCTGGCTGTCCCCTAGGTGTCCCTGGGGGTGCCCTGCCTGTCCCCTAGGTGTCCCTGGGGGTGCCCTGGGTGTCCCTGGGTTGCCCTGGCTGTCCCCTTGGTGTCCCTGGGGGGGGCCTTGGCTGTCCCCTAGGTGTCCTTGTGGGTGCCCTGCGTGTCCCTGGGGTGCCCTGGCTGTCCCCTAGGTGTCCCTGGGGGTGCCCTGGCTGTCCCTGGGGTTCCCTGGCTGTCCCCTAGGTGTCCCTGGGGGGGCCCTGGGTGTCCCTGAGGGTGCACAGGGTGTCACTGGGCTGCCCTGGCTGTCCCCTAGGGGTCTCTGGGGGTGCCCTGGCTGTCCCATCAGTGTCCCTGTGGGTGCCCTGCCTGTCCCCTAGGTGTCGTTGGGGGTGCCCTGGGTGTCCCTGGGGGTGCCCTACCTGTCCCCTAGGTGTCTCTGGGGGTGCCCTGGGTGTCCCTGTTGGGGCCCTGGCTGTGCCCTCGGTGTCCCTGAGGGTGCCCTGGCTGTGCCCTAGGTGTCCCTGGGGGTGCCCTGGCTGTCCCTAGGGTGCCCTGGCTGTGCCCTTTGTGTCCCTGGGGGTCCCCTGGGTGTCCCTGGGGGTGCCCTGGGTGTCCCTGGAGTGCCCTGGCTGTCCCCTAAATGTCCCTGGGGGTGCCCTGGCTGTCCCCTAGGTGTCCCTGGGGGTGTCCTGGTCGTCCCCTAGGTGTCCCTGGGGGTGCCCTGCCTGTCCCTGGGGGTGCCCTGGCTGTCCCCTTGGTGTCCCTGAGGGGGCCCTGGCTGTCCCCTAGGTGTCCCTGGGGGTGCCCTTGGTGTCCCTGGAGTGACCTGGCTGCCCCCTAGGGGTCTCTGGGGGTGCCCTGGCTGTCCCGTCAGTGTCCCTGGGGGTGCCCTGCCTGTCCCCTTGGTGTCCCTGGGGGTGTCCTGGGTGTCCCTGGAGTGCCCTGGCTGACCCCTAAATGTCCCTGGGGGTGCCCTGGCTGTCCCCTAGGTGTCCCTGGGGGTGTCCTGCCTTCCCCTAGGTGTCCCTGGGGGTGCCCTGGCTTTCCCCTCGCTGTCCCTGGGGTGCCCTGGGTGTCCCTGGGAGTGCCCTGCCTGTCCCCTAGGTGTCCCTGGGGATGCCCTGGGTGTCCCTGGGGTGCCCTGGCTGTCCCCTTGGTGTCCCTGGGGGGGGCCCTGGCTGTCCCCTAGGTGTCCCTGGGGGTGCCCTGCCTGTCCCCTAGGTGTCCCTGGGGGTGCCCTGGGTGTCCCTGGGTTGCCCTGGCTGTCCCCTTGGTGTCCCTGGGGGGGGCCCTGGCTGTCCCCTAGGTGTCCCTGTGGGTGCCCTGCGTGTCCCTGGGGTGCCCTGGCTGTCCCCTAGGTGTCCCTGGGGGTGCCCTGGCTGTCCCTGGGGTTCCCTGGCTGTCCCCTAGGTGTCCCTGGGGGTGCCCTGGCTGTCCCTGGGGTTCCCTGGCTGTCCCCTAGGTGTCCCTGGGGGGGCCCTGGATGTCCCTGGGGGTGCACAGGGTGTCACTGGGCTGCCCTGGCTGTCCCCTAGGGGTGTCTGGGGGTGCCCTGGCTGTCCCTTCAGTGTCCCTGGGGGTGTCCTGCATGTCCCCTAGGTGTCCCTGGGGGTGCCCTGGGTGTCCCTCGGGGGGCCCTACCTGTCCCCTAGGTGTCCCTGGGGGTGCCCTGGGTGTCCCTGTGGGGGCCCTGGCTGTGCCCTCGGTGTCCCTGAGGGTGCCCTGGCTGTGCCCTAGGTGTCCCTGGGGGTGCCCTGGCTGTCCCTAGGGTGCCCTGGCTGTGCCCTTGGTGTCCCTGGGGGTGCCCTGGCTGTCCCTAGGGTGCCCTGGCTGTCCCCTAGGTGTCCCTGGGGGTGCCCTGTTGTCCCTCGGGGTGCCCTGGCTGTCCCCAAGGTGTCCCTGGGGGTGCCCTGGCAGTCCCTGGAGTGCCCTGGCTGTCCCCTAGGTGTCCCTGGGGGTGCCCTGGCTGTTCTCTAGGTGTCCCTGGGGGTGCCCAGGGTGTCCCTGGGGATGCCCTGGCTGTCCCCTAGGTGTCCCTGGGGGTGCTCTGGGTGTCCCTGGGGGTGCCCTGCCTGTCCTCTCGGTGTCCCTGGGTGTGCCCTGGGTGTCCCTGGGCGTGCACAGGGTGTCCCTGGGGTTCCCTGGCTGTCCCCTAGGTGTCCCTGGGGGTGCATTAGGTGTCCCTGGGGGTGCCCAGGGTGTCCCTGGGGTGCCCTGGCTGTCCCCTAGGTGTCCCTGGGGGTGCCCTGGCTGTCCCTGGGGTTCCCTGGCTGTCCCCTAGGTGTCCCTGGGGGTGCCCAGGGTGTCCCTGGGGTTCCCTGGCTGTCCCCTAGTTGTCCCTGGGGGGGCCCTGGTGTCCCTGGGTTGCCCTGGCTGTCCCCTAGGTGTCCCTGCCTCGCTCGTATCCTCGACTCCGCCTCCGGCGCCATGGTGACTCCCCTCCCAGTCCGGACCATTGTGGCCTCACCCCCTCCCCTGGGGCCATCCGACCCATCCCAGTATAGACCAGAAAGGCCCCGAGTGGCCACCATGGACCCCCACACGCCTGCCAGTTCATCCCAGTTCATCCCAGTCCACTCTTCGTCCATCCCAGGTTTCTCTGGTCACCCTCCCAGTGCTCTCAGTCCATCCCAGTCCCGCAGGTGTTGGTGCTTGGGGCTTGATGAGCTGGTGCCTGTCCGCAACGTGGAGCGGCTCAAACGGGACCTCAGGGTGAGGGGGGCGCGGATTTGGGGGGATCCTGGGGGTCCTGAGTTGTCGTGGAGGGGGTTTTTGGGTTGTGGGGGGTCTGGGGGGAGTCCTGGGGGCTGCTTTGGGTGCTTTGGGGGGTATTCGGGAGGTTTGGGCGGCCCATTTGAGGCATCAAAGAACCTGAGGAGGGTTTTGATAGCTCCTGGAGGTGGAGGCGGCCGTGGGGGTGAGCTGGCTGTCCCAGGTGGTTCCTGGCTGTGCCTCGATGTCCCTGGGGTGCCCTGGCTGTCACTTAGGTGTCCCTCGGGGTGCCCTGGCTGTACCTAGGGTGCCCTGGCTGTCCCCTAGGTGTCCCTGGGGTGCTCTGACTGTCCCTAGGTGTCCCTGGGGGTGCCCTGGGTGTCCCTGGGCTGCCCTGGGGGTACCCTGGCTGTCCCTGGAGGTGCCCTGCCTGTCCCCTAGGTGTCCCTGGGGTGCCCTGGCTGTCTTGTCAGTGTCCCTGGGGGTCTCCTTGGTGTCCCTGGGGGTGCCCAGGGCGTCCCGTAGGTGTCCCTGGGGGTACCCAGGGTGTCCCCGGGGACGCCCTGGAGGTCGCCTAGGTGTCCCTGGGGGTCCCCTTGGTGTCCCTGGGGGTCCCCTGGCTGTCTCCTGGGTGTCCCTTGGGGTGCCCAGAGTGTCCCTGGGAGGTCGCTGGCTGTCCCCTAGGGGTCTCTGGGGGTGCCCTGACTGTCCCGTCAGTGTCCCTGGGGGTGCCCAGCCTGTCCCCTAGGTGTCCCTGGGGGTGCCCTGCCTGTCCCTTAGGTGACCCTGGGGGTGCCCTGGCTGTCCCTAGGGTGCCATGGCTGTCCCTAGGGTGCCATGGCTGTCCCTAGGGTGCCCTGACTGTCCCCTCGGTGTCCCTGGGGGTGCCCTGGGTGTCCCTGGGCTGCCCTGGCTGTCCCTTAGGTGTCCCTGGGGTGCCCTGGCTGTCCCTTAGGTGTCCCTGGGGGTGCCCTGGCTGTGCCCTCGGTGTCCCTGAGGGTGCCCTGCCTGTCCCTAGGGTTCCCTGGCTGTCCCCTACGTGTCCCTGGGGGTGCCCTGGCTGTCACTAGGGTGCCCTGGCTGTGCCCTCAGTGTCTCTGGGGGTGCCCTAATTGTCCCTGGGGGTGCCCAGGCTGTCCCCTAGGTGTCCCTGGGGGGGCCCTGGGTGTCCCTGGGGTGCCCGGGAGATCCCCTACGTGTCCCTGGGGTACCCTGGGTGTCTCTGGGCTGCCCTGGGGTGCCCTGGCTGTCCCGTAGGTGTCCCTGGGCTGCCCTGGCTGTCCTTGGGGTGCCCAGTCTGTGCCCTTGGTGTCCATGGGGTGCCCTGGCTGTCCCGTAGGTGTCCCTGGAGTGCCCTGGCTGTCCCGTCGGTGTCCCTGGGGGTGCCAAGGGTGTCCCTGGGAGGGCCCTGGCTGTCCCCTAGCGGTCCCTCGGGGTGCCCTGGGTGTCCCTGGGGTGCCCTGGCTGTCCCCTAGGTGTCCCTGGGGTTGCCCAGGGTGTCTCTGTGGTGCCCTGGCTGTCCCGTACGTGTCCCTGGGGGTGCCCAGGGTGTCCCTGGGGGTGCCCTGGCTGTCCCTAGGGTGCCCTGGCTGTGCCCTCGGTGTCTCTGGGGGTGCCCTAGGTGTCCCTGGGGGTGACCTCGGTGTCACTGGGGGTGCCCTGGCTGTCCCCTAGGTGTCCCTGGGGGAGCCCTGGGTGTGCCTGGGGTGCCCTGGCTGTCCCCTAGGTGTCCCTGGGGGTGCCCTGGCTGTCCCCTAGGTGTCCCTGGGGGTGCCCTCGCTATCCCTGGTGTGCCCTGGCTGTCCCATTGGTGGCCCTGGGGGTGCCCTGGGTGTCCCTGGCGGTGCCCTGGAGGTCCCCTAGGTGTCCCTAGGGGTGCCCTGGCTGTCCCTGGGGGTGCCCTGGCTGTCCCCTAGGTGTCCCTGGGGGTGTCCTGGTTGTCCCCTAGGTGTCCCTGGGGGTGCCCTGCCTGTCCCTGGGGGTGCCCTGGCTGTCCCCTAGGTGTCCCTGGGGGGGCCCTGGCTGTCCCCTAGGTGTCCCTGGGGGTGCCCTGGCTGTCCCTAGGGTGCCCTGGCTGTCCCCTAGGTGTCCCTGGGGGTGCCCTGGGTGTCCCCTAGGGGTCTCTGGGGGTGCCCTGGCTGTCCCGTCAGTGTCCCTGGGGGTGCCCTGCCTGTCCCCTTGGTGTCCCTGGGGGTGTCCTGGGTGTCCCTGGGGGTGCCCTGGCTGACCCCTAAATGTCCCTGGGGGTGCCCTGGCTGTCCCCTAGGTGTCCCTGGGGGTGTCCTGCCTTCCCCTAGGTGTCCCTGGGGGTGCCCTGAGTGTCCCTGGGCTGCCCTGGCTGTCCCCTAGGGGTCTATGTGGGTGCCCTGGCTGTCCCTTCAGTGTCCCTGGGGGTGCCCTGCCTGTCCCCTTGGTGTCCCTGGGGGTGTCCTGGGTGTCCCTGGAGTGCCCTGGCTGTCCCCTTGGTGTCCCTGGGGGGGGCCCTGGCTGTCCCCTAGGTGTCCCTGGGGGTGCCCTGCCTGTCCCCTAGGTGTCCCTGGGGGTGCCCTGGGTGTCCCTGGGTTGCCCTGGCTGTCCCCTTGGTGTCCCTGGGGGGGGCCTTGGCTGTCCCCTAGGTGTCCCTGTTGGTGCCCTGCGTGTCCCTGGGGTGCCCTGGCTGTCCCCTAGGTGTCCCTGGGGGTGCCCTGGCTGTCCCTGGGGTTCCCTGGCTGTCCCCTAGGTGTCCCTGGAAGTGCCCTGGCTGTCCCTGGGGTTCCCTGGCTGTCCCCTAGGTGTCCCTGGGGGGGCCCTGGGTGTCCCTGTGGGTGCACAGGGTGTCACTGGGCTGCCCTGGCTGTCCCCTAGGGGTCTCTGGGGGTGCCCTGGCTGTCCCTTCAGTGTCCCTGGGGGTGCCCTGCCTGTCCCCTAGGTGTCGTTGGGGGTGCCCTGGGTGTCCCTGGGGGTGCCCTAGCTGTCCCCTAGGTGTCCCTGGGGGTGCCCTGTGTGTCCCTGTGGGGGCCCTGGCTGTGCCCTCGGTGTCCCTGAGGGTGCCCTGGCTGTGCCCTTGGTGTCCCTGGGGGTGCCCTGGCTGTCCCTAGGGCGCCCTGGCTGTCCCCTAGGTGTCCCTGGGGGTGCCCTGGGTGTCCCTGGGGTTCCCTGGCTGTCCCCTAGGTGTCCCTGGGGGTGCCCTGACTGTCCCTGGGGTTCCCTGTCTGTCCCCTAGGTGTCCCTGGGGGGGCCCTGGCTGTCCCTGGGGGTGCAAAGGGTGTCACTGGGGTTCCCTGGCTGTCCCGTACGTGTCCCTGGGATTCCCTGGAAGTCCCCTAGGTGTCCCTGGGGGTGCCCTGAGTGTCCCTGGGCTGCCCTGGCTGTCCCCTAGGGGTCTATGGGGGTGCCTTGGCTGTCCCTTCAGTGTCCCTGGGGGTGCCCTGCGTGTTCCCTAGGTGTCCCTGGGGGTGCCGTGCTTGTCCCCTAGGTGTCGTTGGGGGTGCCCTGGGTGTCCCTGGGGGTGCCTTACCTGTCCCCTAGGTGTCCCTGGGGGTGCCCTGGGTGTCCCTGTGGGGGCCCTGGCTGTGCCCTCGGTGTCCCTGAGGGTGCCATGGCTGTGCCCTAGGTGTCCCTGGGGGTGCCCTGGCTGTCCCCTAGGTGTCCCTGGGGGTGCCCTGGGTGTCCCTGGGTTGCCCTGGCTGTCCCCTTGGTGTCCCTGGGGGGGGCCTTGGCTGTCCCCTAGGTGTCCCTGTGGGTGCCCTGCGTGTCCCTGGGGTGCCCTGGCTGTCCCCGAGGTGTCCCTGGGGGTGCCCTGGCTGTCCCTGGGGTTCCCTGGCTGTCCCCTAGGTGTCCCTGGGGGGGCCCTGGGTGTCCCTGAGGGTGCACAGGGTGTCACTGGGCTGCCCTGGCTGTCCCCTAGGGGTCTCTGGGGGTGCCCTGGCTGTCCCATCAGTGTCCCTGGGGGTGCCCTGCCTGTCCCCTAGGTGTCCCTGTGGGTGCCCTGCCTGTCCCCTAGGTGTCGTTGGGGGTGCCCTGGGTGTCCCTGGGGGTGCCCTACCTGTCCCCTAGGTGTCTCTGGGGGTGCCCTGGGTGTCCCTGTTGGGGCCCTGGCTGTGCCCTCGGTGTCCCTGAGGGTGCCCTGGCTGTGCCCTAGGTGTCCCTGGGGGTGCCCTGGCTGTCCCTAGGGTGCCCTGGCTGTGCCCTTGGTGTCCCTGGGGGTGCCCTGGCTGTCCCTAGGGTGCCCTGGCTGTCCCCTAGGTGTCCCTGGGGGTGCCCTGGTGTCCCTGGGTTGCCCTGGCTGTCCCCTTGGTGTCCCTGGGGGGGGCCCTGGCTGTCCCCTAGGTGTCCCTGGGGGTGCCCTGCGTGTCCCTGGGGTGCCCTGGCTGTCCCCTGGGTGTTTCTGGGGGTGCCCTGGCTGTCCCTGGGGTTCCTTGGCTGTCCCCTAGGTGTCCCTGGGGGTGCCCTGGCTGTCCCTGGGGTTCCCTGGCTGTCCCCTAGGTGTCCCTGGGGGGGCCCTGGGTGTCCCTGGGGGTGCAAAGGGTGTCACTGGGGTTCCCTGGCTGTCCCGTACGTGTCCCTGGGATTCCCTGGAAGTCCCCTAGGTGTCCCTGGGGGTGCCCTGCCTGTCCCCTAGGTGTCGTTGGGGGTGCCCTGGGTGTCCCTGGGGGTGCCCTACCTGTCCCCTAGGTGTCCCTGGGGGTGCCCTGGGTGTCCTGGTGGGGGCCCTGGCTGTGCCCTCGGTGTCCCTGAGGGTGCCCTGGCTGTGCCCTAGGTGTCCCTGGGGGTGCCCAGGCTGTCCCTAGGGTGCCCTGGCTGTGCCCTTTGTGTCCCTGGGGGTCCCCTGGGTGTCCCTGGGGGTGCCCTGGGTGTCCCTGGAGTGCCCTGGCTGTCCCCTAAATGTCCCTGGGGGTGCCCTGGCTGTCCCCTAGGTGTCCCTGGGGGTGTCCTGGTTGTCCCCTAGGTGTCCCTGGGGGTGCCCTGCCTGTCCCTGGGGGTGCCCTGGCTGTCCCCTAGGTGTCCCTGGGGGGGCCCTGGCTGTCCCCTAGGTGTCCCTGGGGGTGCCCTGGCTGTCCCTAGGGTGCCCTGGCTGTCCCCTAGGTGTCCCTGGGGGTGCCCTGGGTGTCCCCTAGGGGTCTCTGGGGGTGCCCTGGCTGTCCCGTCAGTGTCCCTGGGGGTGCCCTGCCTGTCCCCTTGGTGTCCCTGGGGGTGTCCTGGGTGTCCCTGGGGGTGCCCTGGCTGACCCCTAAATGTCCCTGGGGGTGCCCTGGCTGTCCCCTAGGTGTCCCTGGGGGTGTCCTGCCTTCCCCTAGGTGTCCCTGGGGGTGCCCTGAGTGTCCCTGGGCTGCCCTGGCTGTCCCCTAGGGGTCTATGTGGGTGCCCTGGCTGTCCCTTCAGTGTCCCTGGGGGTGCCCTGCCTGTCCCCTTGGTGTCCCTGGGGGTGTCCTGGGTGTCCCTGGAGTGCCTTGGCTGTCCCCTTGGTGTCCCTGGGGGGGGCCCTGGCTGTCCCCTAGGTGTCCCTGGGGGTGCCCTGCCTGTCCCCTAGGTGTCCCTGGGGGTGCCCTGGGTGTCCCTGGGTTGCCCTGGCTGTCCCCTTGGTGTCCCTGGGGGGGGCCTTGGCTGTCCCCTAGGTGTCCCTGTTGGTGCCCTGCGTGTCCCTGGGGTGCCCTGGCTGTCCCCTAGGTGTCCCTGGGGGTGCCCTGGCTGTCCCTGGGGTTCCCTGGCTGTCCCCTAGGTGTCCCTGGAAGTGCCCTGGCTGTCCCTGGGGTTCCCTGGCTGTCCCCTAGGTGTCCCTGGGGGGGCCCTGGGTGTCCCTGTGGGTGCACAGGGTGTCACTGGGCTGCCCTGGCTGTCCCCTAGGGGTCTCTGGGGGTGCCCTGGCTGTCCCTTCAGTGTCCCTGGGGGTGCCCTGCCTGTCCCCTAGGTGTCGTTGGGGGTGCCCTGGGTGTCCCTGGGGGTGCCCTAGCTGTCCCCTAGGTGTCCCTGGGGGTGCCCTGTGTGTCCCTGTGGGGGCCCTGGCTGTGCCCTCGGTGTCCCTGAGGGTGCCCTGGCTGTGCCCTTGGTGTCCCTGGGGGTGCCCTGGCTGTCCCTAGGGCGCCCTGGCTGTCCCCTAGGTGTCCCTGGGGGTGCCCTGGGTGTCCCTGGGGTTCCCTGGCTGTCCCCTAGGTGTCCCTGGGGGTGCCCTGACTGTCCCTGGGGTTCCCTGTCTGTCCCCTAGGTGTCCCTGGGGGGGCCCTGGCTGTCCCTGGGGGTGCAAAGGGTGTCACTGGGGTTCCCTGGCTGTCCCGTACGTGTCCCTGGGATTCCCTGGAAGTCCCCTAGGTGTCCCTGGGGGTGCCCTGAGTGTCCCTGGGCTGCCCTGGCTGTCCCCTAGGGGTCTATGGGGGTGCCTTGGCTGTCCCTTCAGTGTCCCTGGCGGTGCCCTGCGTGTTCCCTAGGTGTCCCTGGGGGTGCCCTGCTTGTCCCCTAGGTGTCGTTGGGGGTGCCCTGGGTGTCCCTGGGGGTGCCTTACCTGTCCCCTAGGTGTCCCTGGGGGTGCCCTGGGTGTCCCTGTGGGGGCCCTGGCTGTGCCCTTGGTGTGCCTGAGGGTGCCCTGGCTGTGCCCTAGGTGTCCCTGGGGGTGCCCTGGCTGTCCCTAGGGTGCCCTGGCTGTGCCCTTTGTGTCCCTGGGGGTCCCCTGGGTGTCCCTGGGGGTGCCCTGGGTGTCCCTGGAGTGCCCTGGCTGTCCCCTAAATGTCCCTGGGGGTGCCCTGGCTGTCCCCTAGGTGTCCCTGGGGGTGTCCTGGTCGTCCCCTAGGTGTCCCTGGGGGTGCCCTGCCTGTCCCTGGGGGTGCCCTGGCTGTCCCCTAGGTGTCCCTGGGGGGGCCCTGGCTGTCCCCTAGGTGTCCCTGGGGGTGCCCTGGCTGTCCCTAGGGTGCCCTGGCTGTCCCCTAGGTGTCCCTGGGGGTGCCCTTGGTGTCCCTGGAGTGACCTGGCTGTCCCCTAGGGGTCTCTGGGGGTGCCCTGGCTGTCCCGTCAGTGTCCCTGGGGGTGCCCTGCCTGTCCCCTTGGTGTCCCTGGGGGTGTCCTGGGTGTCCCTGGAGTGCCCTGGCTGACCCCTAAATGTCCCTGGGGGTGCCCTGGCTGTCCCCTAGGTGTCCCTGGGGGTGTCCTGCCTTCCCCTAGGTCTCCCTGGGGGTGCCCTGGCTTTCCCCTCGCTGTCCCTGGGGTGCCCTGGGTGTCCCTGGGAGTGCCCTGCCTGTCCCCTAGGTGTCCCTGGGGGTGCCCTGGGTTTCCCTGGGTTGCCCTGGCTGTCCCCTTGGTGTCCCTGGGGGGGGCCCTGGCTGTCCCCTAGGTGTCCCTGTGGGTGCCCTGCGTGTCCCTGGGGTGCCCTGGCTGTCCCCTAGGTGTCCCTGGGGGTGCCCTGGCTGTCCCTGGGGTTCCCTGGCTGTCCCCTAGGTGTCCCTGGGGGTGCCCTGGCTGTCCCTGGGGTTCCCTGGCTGTCCCCTAGGTGTCCCTGGGGGGGCCCTGGATGTCCCTGGGGGTGCACAGGGTGTCACTGGGCTGCCCTGGCTGTCCCCTAGGGGTCTCTGGGGGTGCCCTGGCTGTCCCTTCAGTGTCCCTGGGGGTGTCCTGCATGTCCCCTAGGTGTCCCTGGGGGTGCCCTGGGTGTCCCTCGGGGGGCCCTACCTGTCCCCTAGGTGTCCCTGGGGGTGCCCTGGGTGTCCCTGTGGGGGCCCTGGCTGTGCCCTCGGTGTCCCTGAGGGGGCCCTGGCTGTGCCCTAGGTGTCCCTGGGGGTGCCCTGGCTGTCCCTAGGGTGCCCTGGCTGTGCCCTTGGTGTCCCTGGGGGTGCCCTGGCTGTCCCTAGGGTGCCCTGGCTGTCCCCTAGGTGTCCCTGGGGGTGCCCTGTTGTCCCTCGGGGTGCCCTGGCTGTCCCCAAGGTGTCCCTGGGGGTGCTTTGGCAGTCCCTGGAGTGCCCTGGCTGTCCCCTAGGTGTCCCTGGGGGTGCCCTGGCTGTTCTCTAGGTGTCCCTGGGGGTGCCCAGGGTGTCCCTGGGGATGCCCTGGCTGTCCCCTAGGTGTCCCTGGGGGTGCTCTGGGTGTCCCTGGGGGTGCCCTGCCTGTCCTCTCGGTGTCCCTGGGTGTGCCCTGGGTGTCCCTGGGCGTGCACAGGGTGTCCCTGGGGTTCCCTGGCTGTCCCCTAGGTGTCCCTGGGGGTGCATTAGGTGTCCCTGGGGGTGCCCAGGGTGTCCCTGGGGTTCCCTGGCTGTCCCCTAGTTGTCCCTGGGGGGGCCCTGGCGTCCCTGGGTTGCCCTGGCTGTCCCCTAGGTGTCCCTGTCTCGCTCGTATCCTCGACTCCGCCTCCGGCGCCATGGTGACTCCCCTCCCAGTCCGGACCATTGTGGCCTCACCCCCTCCCCTGGGGCCATCCGACCCATCCCAGTATAGACCAGTAAGGCCCCGAGTGGCCACCATGGACCCCCACACGCCTGCCAGTTCATCCCAGTTCATCCCAGTCCACTCTTCGTCCATCCCAGGTTTCTCTGGTCACCCTCCCAGTGCTCTCAGTCCATCCCAGTCCCGCAGGTGTTGGTGCTTGGGGCTTGATGAGCTGGTGCCTGTCCGCAACGTGGAGCGGCTCAAACGGGACCTCAGGGTGAGGGGGGCGCGGATTTGGGGGGATCCTGGGGGTCCTGAGTTGTCGTGGAGGGGGTTTTTGGGTTGTGGGGGGTCTGGGGGGAGTCCTGCGGGCTGCTTTGGGTGCTTTGGGGGGTATTCGGGAGGTTTGGGCGGCCCATTTGAGGCATCAAAGAACCTGAGGAGGGTTTTGATAGCTCCTGGAGGTGGAGGCGGCCGTGGGGGTGAGCTGGCTGTCCCAGGTGGTTCCTGGCTGTGCCTCGATGTCCCTGGGGTGCCCTGGCTGTCACTTAGGTGTCCCTCGGGGTGCCCTGGCTGTACCTAGGGTGCCCTGGCTGTCCCCTAGGTGTCCCTGGGGTGCCCTGACTGTCCCTAGGTGTCCCTGGGGGTGCCCTGGGTGTCCCTGGGCTGCCCTGGGGGTACCCTGGCTGTCCCTGGAGGTGCCCTGCCTGTCCCCTAGGTGTCCCTGGGGTGCCCTGGCTGTCTTGTCAGTGTCCCTGGGGGTCTCCTTGGTGTCCCTGGGGGTGCCCAGGGCGTCCCGTAGGTGTCCCTGGGGGTACCCAGGGTGTCCCTGGGGACGGCCTGGAGGTCGCCTAGGTGTCCCTGGGGGTCCCCTTGGTGTCCCTTGGGGTCCCCTGGCTGTCCCCTGGGTGTCCCTTGGGGTGCCCAGAGTGTCCCTGGGAGGTCGCTGGCTGTCCCCTAGGGGTCTCTGGGGGTGCCCTGACTGTCCCGTCAGTGTCCCTGGGGGTGCCCAGCCTGTCCCCTAGGTGTCCCTGGGGGTGCCCTGCCTGTCCCTTAGGTGTCCCTGGGGGTGCCCTGGCTGTCCCTAGGGTGCCATGGCTGTCCCTAGGGTGCCATGGCTGTCCCTAGGGTGCCCTGACTGTCCCCTCGGTGTCCCTGGGGGTGCCCTGGGTGTCCCTGGGGTGCCCTGGCTGTCCCTTAGGTGTCCCTGGGGTGCCCTGGCTGTCCCTTAGGTGTCCCTGGGGGTGCCCTGGCTGTGCCCTCGGTGTCCCTGAGGGTGCCCTGCCTGTCCCTAGGGTTCCCTGGCTGTCCCCTACGTGTCCCTGGGGGTGCCCTGGCTGTCACTAGGGTGCCCTGGCTGTGCCCTCAGTGTCTCTGGGCGTGCCCTAATTGTCCCTGGGGGTACCCAGGCTGTCCCCTAGGTGTCCCTGGGCGTGCCCATGGTGTCCCTGGGGTTCCTTGGCTGTCCCCTAGGTGTCCCTGGGGGGGCCCTGGGTGTCCCTGGGGTGCCCGGGAGATCCCCTACGTGTCCCTGGGGTACCCTGGGTGTCTCTGGGCTGCCCTGGGGTGCCCTGGCTGTCCCGTAGGTGTCCCTGGGCTGCCCTGGCTGTCCTTGGGGTGCCCAGTCTGTGCCCTTGGTGTCCATGGGGTGCCCTGGCTGTCCCGTAGGTGTCCCTGGAGTGCCCTGGCTGTCCCGTCGGTGTCCCTGGGGGTGCCAAGGGTGTCCCTGGGAGGGCCCTGGCTGTCCCCTAGCGGTCCCTCGGGGTGCCCTGGGTGTCCCTGGGGTGCCCTGGCTGTCCCCTAGGTGTCCCTGGGGTTGCCCAGGGTGTCTCTGTGGTGCCCTGGCTGTCCCCTACGTGTCCCTGGGGGTGCCCAGGGTGTCCCTGGGGGTGCCCTGGCTGTCCCTAGGGTGCCCTGGCTGTGCCCTCGGTGTCTCTGGGGGTGCCCTAGGTGTCCCTGGGGGTGACCTCGGTGTCACTGGGGGTACCCTGGCTGTCCCCTAGGTGTCCCTGGGGGAGCCCTGGGTGTGCCTGGGGTGCCCTGGCTGTCCCCTAGGTGTCCCTGGGGGTGCCCTGGCTGTCCCCTAGGTGTCCCTGGGGGTGCCCTCGCTATCCCTGGTGTGCCCTGGCTGTCCCATTGGTGGCCCTGGGGGTGCCCTGGGTGTCCCTGGCGGTGCCCTGGAGGTCCCCTAGGTGTCCCTAGGGGTGCCCTGGCTGTCCCTGGGGTGCCCTGGCTGTCCCCAAGGTGTCCCTGGGGGTGCCCTGCCTGTCCTCTCGGTGTCCGTGGGGGTGCCCTGGCTGTGCCCTCGGTGTCCCTGGGGGTGCCCTGGCTGTCCCTAGGGTGCCCTGGCTGTCCCCTAGGTGTCCCTGGGTGTGCCCGGGGTGTCCCTGGGGGTGCACAGGGTGTCCCTGGGGTTCCCTGGCTGTCCCCTAGGTGTCCCTTGGGGGGCCCTGGCTGTCCCCTAGGTGTCCCTGGGGGTGCCCTGGCTGTCCCTAGGGTGCCATGGGGGTTCCCTACGTGTCCCTGGGGGTGCCCTGGCTGTCCCTGGGGGTGCCCTGTCTGTCCCTGGGGTGCCCTGGCTGTCCCCTTTTAGGCCCTGGGGGTGCCCTGGGTGTCCCTAAGGGTGCCCTGGAGGTCCCCTAGGTGTCCCTGGGGGTGCCCTGGCTGTCCCTGGGGTGCCCTGGCTGTCCCCAAGGTGTCCCTGGAGGTGCCCTGCCTGTCCTCTCGGTGTCCCTGGGGGTGCCCTGGCTGTGCCCTCGGTGTCCCTGGGGGTGCCCTGGCTGTCCATGGGGTGCCCTGTCTGTCCCCAAGGTGTCCCTGGGGGTGCCCTGCCTGTCCCTGGGGGTGCCCTGGCTGTCCCCTAGGTGTCCCTGGGGGGGCCCTGGCTGTCCCCTAGGTGTCCCTGGGGGTGCCCTGGCTGTCCCTAGGGTGCCCTGGCTGTCCCCTAGGTGTCCCTGGGGGTGCCCTTGGTGTCCCTGGAGTGACCTGGCTGTCCCCTAGGGGTCTCTGGGGGTGCCCTGGCTGTCCCGTCAGTGTCCCTGGGGGTGCCCTGCCTGTCCCCTTGGTGTCCCTGGGGGTGTCCTGGGTGTCCCTGGAGTGCCCTGGCTGACCCCTAAATGTCCCTGGGGGTGCCCTGGCTGTCCCCTAGGTGTCCCTGGGGGTGTCCTGCCTTCCCCTAGGTGTCCCTGGGGGTGCCCTGGCTTTCCCCTCGCTGTCCCTGGGGTGCCCTGGGTGTCCCTGGGAGTGCCCTGCCTGTCCCCTAGGTGTCCCTGGGGATGCCCTGGGTGTCCCTGGGGTGCCCTGGCTGTCCCCTTGGTGTCCCTGGGGGGGGCCCTGGCTGTCCCCTAGGTGTCCCTGGGGGTGCCCTGCCTGTCCCCTAGGTGTCCCTGGGGGTGCCCTGGGTTTCCCTGGGTTGCCCTGGCTGTCCCCTTGGTGTCCCTGGGGGGGGCCTTGGCTGTCCCCTAGGTGTCCCTGTGGGTGCCCTGCGTGTCCCTGGGGTGCCCTGGCTGTCCCCTAGGTGTCCCTGGGGGTGCCCTGGCTGTCCCTGGGGTTCCCTGGCTGTCCCCTAGGTGTCCCTGGGGGTGCCCTGGCTGTCCCTGGGGTTCCCTGGCTGTCCCCTAGGTGTCCCTGGGGGGGCCCTGGATGTCCCTGGGGGTGCACAGGGTGTCACTGGGCTGCCCTGGCTGTCCCCTAGGGATCTCTGGGGGTGCCCTGGCTGTCCCTTCAGTGTCCCTGGGGGTGTCCTGCATGTCCCCTAGGTGTCCCTGGGGGTGCCCTGGGTGTCCCTCGGGGGGCCCTACCTGTCCCCTAGGTGTCCCTGGGGGTGCCCTGGGTGTCCCTGTGGGGGCCCTGGCTGTGCCCTCGGTGTCCCTGAGGGTGCCCTGGCTGTGCCCTAGGTGTCCCTGGGGGTGCCCTGGCTGTCCCTAGGGTGCCCTGGCTGTGCCCTTGGTGTCCCTGGGGGTGCCCTGGCTGTCCCTAGGGTGCCCTGGCTGTCCCCTAGGTGTCCCTGGGGGTGCCCTGTTGTCCCTCGGGGTGCCCTGGCTGTCCCCAAGGTGTCCCTGGGGGTGCTTTGGCAGTCCCTGGAGTGCCCTGGCTGTCCCCTAGGTGTCCCTGGGGGTGCCCTGGCTGTTCTCTAGGTGTCCCTGGGGGTGCCCAGGGTGTCCCTGGGGATGCCCTGGCTGTCCCCTAGGTGTCCCTGGGGGTGCTCTGGGTGTCCCTGGGGGTGCCCTGCCTGTCCTCTCGGTGTCCCTGGGTGTGCCCTGGGTGTCCCTGGGCGTGCACAGGGTGTCCCTGGGGTTCCCTGGCTGTCCCCTAGGTGTCCCTGGGGGTGCATTAGGTGTCCCTGGGGGTGCCCAGGGTGTCCCTGGGGTTCCCTGGCTGTCCCCTAGTTGTCCCTGGGGGGGGCCCTGGCGTCCCTGGGTTGCCCTGGCTGTCCCCTAGGTGTCCCTGTCTCGCTCGTATCCTCGACTCCGCCTCCGGCGCCATGGTGACTCCCCTCCCAGTCCGGACCATTGTGGCCTCACCCCCTCCCCTGGGGCCATCCGACCCATCCCAGTATAGACCAGTAAGGCCCCGAGTGGCCACCATGGACCCCCACACGCCTGCCAGTTCATCCCAGTTCATCCCAGTCCACTCTTCGTCCATCCCAGGTTTCTCTGGTCACCCTCCCAGTGCTCTCAGTCCATCCCAGTCCCGCAGGTGTTGGTGCTTGGGGCTTGATGAGCTGGTGCCTGTCCGCAACGTGGAGCGGCTCAAACGGGACCTCAGGGTGAGGGGGGCGCGGATTTGGGGGGATCCTGGGGGTCCTGAGTTGTCGTGGAGGGGGTTTTTGGGTTGTGGGGGGTCTGGGGGGAGTCCTGGGGGCTGCTTTGGGTGCTTTGGGGGGTATTCGGGAGGTTTGGGCGGCCCATTTGAGGCATCAAAGAACCTGAGGAGGGTTTTGATAGCTCCTGGAGGTGGAGGCGGCCGTGGGGGTGAGCTGGCTGTCCCAGGTGGTTCCTGGCTGTGCCTCGATGTCCCTGGGGTGCCCTGGCTGTCACTTAGGTGTCCCTCGGGGTGCCCTGGCTGTACCTAGGGTGCCCTGGCTGTCCCCTAGGTGTCCCTGGAGGTGCCCTGCCTGTCCCCTAGGTGTCCCTGGGGTGCCCTGGCTGTCTTGTCAGTGTCCCTGGGGGTCTCCTTGGTGTCCCTGGGGGTGCCCAGGGCGTCCCCGTAGGTGTCCCTGGGGGTACCCCGGGTGTCCCTGGGGACGCCCTGGAGGTCGCCTAGGTGTCCCTGGGGGTCCCCTTGGTGTCCCTGGGGGTCCCCTGGCTGTCCCCTGGGTGTCCCTTGGGGTGCCCAGAGTGTCCCTGGGAGGTCGCTGGCTGTCCCCTAGGGGTCTCTGGGGGTGCCCTGACTGTCCCGTCAGTGTCCCTGGGGGTGCCCAGCCTGTCCCCTAGGTGTCCCTGGGGGTGCCCTGCCTGTCCCTTAGGTGTCCCTGGGGGTGCCCTGGCTGTCCCTAGGGTGCCATGGCTGTCCCTAGGGTGCCATGGCTGTCCCTAGGGTGCCCTGACTGTCCCCTCGGTGTCCCTGGGGGAGCCCTGGGTGTCCCTGGGGTGCCCTGGCTGTCCCTTAGGTGTCCCTGGGGTGCCCTGGCTGTCCCTTAGGTGTCCCTGGGGGTGCCCTGGCTGTGCCCTCGGTGTCCCTGAGGGTGCCCTGCCTGTCCCTAGGGTTCCCTGGCTGTCCCCTACGTGTCCCTGGGGGTGCCCTGGCTGTCACTAGGGTGCCCTGGCTGTGCCCTCAGTGTCTCTGGGCGTGCCCTAATTGTCCCTGGGGGTGCCCAGGCTGTCCCCTAGGTGTCCCTGGGCGTGCCCATGGTGTCCCTGGGGTTCCTTGGCTGTCCCCTAGGTGTCCCTGGGGGGGCCCTGGGTGTCCCTGGGGTGCCTGGGAGATCCCCTACGTGTCCCTGGGGTACCCTGGGTGTCTCTGGGCTGCCCTGGGGTGCCCTGGCTGTCCCGTAGGTGTCCCTGGGCTGCCCTGGCTGTCCTTGGGGTGCCCAGTCTGTGCCCTTGGTGTCCATGGGGTGCCCTGGCTGTCCCGTAGGTGTCCCTGGAGTGCCCTGGCTGTCCCGTCGGTGTCCCTGGGGGTGCCAAGGGTGTCCCTGGGAGGGCCCTGGCTGTCCCCTAGCGGTCCCTCGGGGTGCCCTGGGTGTCCCTGGGGTGCCCTGGCTGTCCCCTAGGTGTCCCTGGGGTTGCCCAGGGTGTCTCTGTGGTGCCCTGGCTGTCCCCTACGTGTCCCTGGGGGTGCCCAGGGTGTCCCTGGGGGTGCCCTGGCTGTCCCTAGGGTGCCCTGGCTGTGCCCTCGGTGTCTCTGGGGGTGCCCTAGGTGTCCCTGGGGGTGACCTCGGTGTCACTGGGGGTGCCCTGGCTGTCCCCTAGGTGTCCCTGGGGGAGCCCTGGGTGTGCCTGGGGTGCCCTGGCTGTCCCCTAGGTGTCCCTGGGGGTGCCCTGGCTGTCCCCTAGGTGTCCCTGGGGGTGCCCTCGCTATCCCTGGTGTGCCCTGGCTGTCCCATTGGTGGCCCTGGGGGTGCCCTGGGTGTCCCTGGCGGTGCCCTGGAGGTCCCCTAGGTGTCCCTAGGGGTGCCCTGGCTGTCCCTGGGGTGCCCTGGCTGTCCCCAAGGTGTCCCTGGGGGTGCCCTGCCTGTCCTCTCGGTGTCCGTGGGGGTGCCCTGGCTGTGCCCTCGGTGTCCCTGGGGGTGCCCTGGCTGTCCCTAGGGTGCCCTGGCTGTCCCCTAGGTGTCCCTGGGTGTGCCCGGGGTGTCCCTGGGGGTGCACAGGGTGTCCCTGGGGTTCCCTGGCTGTCCCCTAGGTGTCCCTTGGGGGGCCCTGGCTGTCCCCTAGGTGTCCCTGGGGGTGCCCTGGCTGTCCCTAGGGTGCCATGGGGGTTCCCTACGTGTCCCTGGGGGTGCCCTGGCTGTCCCTGGGGGTGCCCTGGCTCTCCC
Organism: Chamaea fasciata; assembly: GCF_029207755.1. Lineage (NCBI taxonomy): Eukaryota > Metazoa > Chordata > Aves > Passeriformes > Sylviidae > Chamaea > Chamaea fasciata. Next base: position 27,270 of record NW_027094655.1, read on the forward strand.
CTAGGTGTCCCTGGGGGTGCCCTGGCTGTCCCTGGGGGTGCCCTGGCTGTCCCTGGGGTGCCCTGGCTGTCCCCTTTTAGGCCCTGGGGGTGCCCTGGGTGTCCCTAGGGGTGCCCTGGAGGTCCCCTAGGTGTCCCTGGGGGTGCCCTGGCTGTCCCTGGGGTGCCCTGGCTGTCCCCAAGGTGTCCCTGGAGGTGCCCTGCCTGTCCTCTCGGTGTCCCTGGGGGTGCCCTGGCTGTGCCCTCGGTGTCCCTGGGGGTGCCCTGGCTGTCCATGGGGTGCCCTGTCTGTCCCCAAGGTGTCCCTGGGGGTGCCCTGCCTGTCCTCTCGGTGTCCCTGGGGTTCCCTGGCTGTCCCGTAGGTGTCCCTGGTGGTGCCCTGGGTGTCCCTGGGGGTGCACAGGGTGTCACTGGGATTCCCTGGCTGTCCCGTAGGTGTCCCTGGGGGTGCCCTGGGTGTCCCTGGGGGTGCACAGGGTGTCACTGGGGTTCCCTGGCTTTCCCGTAGGTGTCCCTGGGGGTGCCCTGGGTGTCCCTGGGGGTGCACAGGGTGTCCCTGGGGGTGCCCTGGCTGTCCCCTAGGTGTCCCTGGGGGTGTCCTGCCTTCCCCTCGGTGTCCCTGGGGGTGCCCTGGGTGTCCCTGGGGGGGCCCTGGCTGTTCCCTAGGTGTCCCTGGGGGTGCCCTCGCTATCCCTGCGGTGCCCTGGCTGTCCCCTTGGTGGCCCTGGGGGTGCCCTGGGTGTCCCTAGGGGTGCCCTGAAGGTCCCCTAGGTGTCCCTGGGGGTGCCCTGGCTGTCCCTGGGGTTCCCTGGCTGTCCCCAAGGTGTCCCTGGGGGTGCCCTGCCTGTCCTCTCGGTGTCCCTGGGGGTGCCCTGGCTGTGCCCTCGGTGTCCCTGGGGGTGCCCTGGCTGTCCCTGGGGTGCCCTGTCTGTCCCCAAGGTGTCCCTGGGGGTGCCCTGCCTGTCCTCTCGGTGTCCCTGGGGTTCCCTGGCTGTCCCCTAGGTGTCCCTGGGTGTGCCCTGGCCGTCCCTGGGGGTGCCCTGGCTGTCCCGTAGGTGTCCCTGGGGGTGCCCTGGGTGTCCCTGGGGGTGCACAGGGTGTCACTGGGGTTCCCTGGCTGTCCCGTAGGTGTCCCTGGGGGTGCCCTGGGTGTCCCTGGGGGTGCACAGGGTGTCCCTGGGGTTCCCTGGCTGTCCCGTAGGTGTCCCTGGGGGTGCCCTGGGTGTCCCTGGAGTGCCCTGGCTGTCCCCTAAACTTCCCTGGGGGGGCCCTGGCTGTCCTCTAGGTGTCCCTGGGGGTGCCCTTCCTGTCCCTGGGGGTGCCCTGGCTGTCCCCTTCGTGTCTTGGGGGTGCCCTGGCTATCCCTGGGGTGCCCTGGCTGTCCCCTACGTGTCCCTGGGGGGGGCCAGGGTGTCCCTGGGGGTGCCCTTGCTTTCCCGTAGGTGTCCCTGGGGGTGCCCTGGGTGTCCCTGGGGTGCCCTGGCTGTCCCCTAGGTGTCCCTGGGGGGGCCCTGGCTGTCCCCTAGGTGTCCCTGGGGGTGCCCTGGGTGTCCCTGGGGTGCCCTGGCTGACCCCTAGGTGTCCCTGGGGGGGCTCTGGCTGTCTCCTTGGTGTCACTGGGGGGGCCTTGGCTGTCTTCTAGGTGTCCCTGGGGGTGCCCAGGGTGTCCCTGCGGTTCCCTGCCTGTCCCCTACGTGTCCCTGGGGGTGCCCTGGCTGTCCCTCGGTGTCCCTGGGGGTGCCCTGGGTGTCCCTGGGGGTGCCCTGCCTGTCCCCTAGGTGTCCCTGGGGGTGCCCTGGGTGTCCCTGGGGCGCCCTGGCTGTCCCCTTCATGTCCCTGGGGGTGCCCTGGGTGTCCCTGGGGTGCCCTGGCTGTCCCCAAGGTGTCCCTGTGGGTGCCCAGAGTATCCCTGGGAGTACCCTGGCTGTCCCCTAGGGGTCTCTGTGGGTGCCCTGTGTGTCCCTGGGGGTGCACAGGGTGTCACTGGGATTCCCTGGCTGTCCCGTAGGTGTCCCTGGGGGTGCCCTGGGTGTCCCTGGGGGTGCACAGGGTGTCACTGGGGTTCCCTGGCTGTCCCGTAGGTGTCCCTGGGGGTGCCCTGGGTGTCCCTGGGGGTGCCCTGGCTGTCCCCTAGGTGTCCCTGGGGGTGCCCTGGCTGTCCCCTAGGTGTCCCTGGGGGTGGCCTGCCTTCCCCTCGGTGTCCCTGGGGGTGCCCTGGGTGTCCCTGGGGGGGCCCTGGCTGTTCCCTAGGTGTCCCTGGGGGTGCCCTCGCTATCCCTGGGGTGCCCTGGCTGTCCCCTTGGTGGCCCTGGGGGTGCTCTGGGTGTCCCTAGGGGTGCCCTGAAGGTCCCCTAGGTGTCCCTGGGGGTGCCCTGGCTATCCCTGGGGTTCCCTGGCTGTCCCCAAGGTGTCCCTGGGGGTGCCCTGCCTGTCCTCTCGGTGTCCCTGGGGGTGCCCTGGCTGTGCCCTCGGTGTCACTGGGGGTGCCCTTGCTGTCCCTGGGGTGCCCTGTCTGTCCCCAAGGTGTCCCTGGGGGTGCCCTGCCTGTCCTCTCGGTGTCCCTGGGTGTGCCCTGGCCGTCCCTGGGGGTGCCCTGGCTGTCCCGTAGTTGTCCCTGGGGGTGCCCTGGGTGTCCCTGGGGGTGCACAGGGTGTCACTGGGGTTCCCTGGCTGTCCCGTAGGTGTCCCTGGGGGTGCCCTGGGTGTCCCTGGGGGTGCACAGGGTGTCCCTGGGGGTGCCCTGGCTGTCCCGTAGGTGTCCCTAGGGGTGCCCTGGGTGTCCCTGGAGTGCCCTGGCTGTCCCCTAAACTTCCCTGGGGGGGCCCTGGCTGTCCTCTAGGTGTCCCTGGGGGTGCCCTTCCTGTCCCTCGGGGTGCCCTGGCTGTCCCCTAGGTGTCCCTGGGGGTGCCCTGGGTGTCCCTGGGGTGCCCTGGCTGTCCCCTAGGTGGCCCTGGGGGGGCCCTGGGTGTCCCTGGGGTGCCCTGGCTGTCCCCTAGTTGTCCCTGGGGGTGCCCTGGCTGTCCCTGGGGGTGCCCTCGCTATCCCTGGTGTGCCCTGGCTGTCCCCTTCGTGGCCCTGGGGGTGCCCTGGGTGTCCCTGGCGGTGCAAAGGAGGTCCCCTAGGTGTCCCTGGGAGTGCCCTGGCTGTCTCTGGGGTGCCCTGGCTGTCCCCAAGGTGTCCTTGGGGGTGCCCTGGCTGTGCCCTCGGTGTCCCTGGGGGTGCCCTGGCTGTCCCTAGGGTGCCCTGGCTGTCCCCTATGTGTCCCTGGGTGTGCCCGGGGTGTCCCTGGGGTTGGACAGGGTGTCCCTGAGGTTCCCTGGCTGTCCCCTAGGTGTCCCTTGGGGGGCCCTGGCTGTCCCCTAGGTGTCCCTGGGGGTGCCCTGGCTGTCCCTAGGGTGCCCTGGGGGTGCCCTAGGTGTCCCTGGGGGTGCCCTGGCTGTCCCTGGGGGTGCCCTGGCTGTCCCTGGGGTGCCCTTGCGCTCCCCTTTTAGGCCCTGGGGGTGCCCTGGGTGTCCCTAGGGGTGCCCTGGAGGTCCCCTAGGTGTCCCTGGGGGTGCCCTGGCTGTCCCTGGGGTGCCCTGGCTGTCCCCAAGGTGTCCCTGGGGGTGCCCTGCCTGTCCTCTCGGTGTCCCTGGGGGTGCCCTGGCTGTGCCCTCGGCGTCCCTGGGGGTGCCCTGGCTGTCCTCTAGGTATCCCTGGGGGTGCCCAGGCTGTCCGTGGAGTACCCTGACTGTCCCCTAGGTGTCCCTGGGGGGGGCCCTGGCTTTCCCTAGGGTGCCCTGGGGGTGCCCTAGGTGTCCCTGGGGGTGCGCTGGCTGTCCCTGGAGTGCCCTGGCTGTCCCCTCGGTGTCCCTGGGGGTGCCCTGACTGGCCCTGGGCTGCCCAGGGGGTGCCCTGGCTGTCCCCAAGGTGTCCCTGGGGTTGCCTTCCCTGTCCCCTAGGTGTCCCTGGGGTGCCCTGGCTGTCCCCTCGGTGTCCCTGGGGGTGCCAAGGGTGTCCCTGGGAGTGCCCTAGCTGTCCCCTAGGTGTCCCTCGGGGTGCCCTGGGTGTCACTGGGGTGCCCTGGCTGTCCCCTAGGTGTCCCTGGGGGTGCCCTGGCTGTCCCCTTCGTGTCTTGGGGGTGCCCTGGCTATCCCTAGGGTGCCCTGGCTGTCCCCTACGTGTCCCTGGGGGGGGCCAGGGTGTCCCTGGGGGTGCCCTTGCTTTCCCGTAGTTGTCCCTGGGGGTGCCCTGGGTGTCCCTGGGGTGCCCTGGCTGTCCCCTAGGTGTCCCTGGGGGGGCCCTGGCTGTCCCCTAGGTGTCCCTGGGGGTGCCCTGGGTGTACCTGGGGTGCCCTGGCTGTCCCCTAGGTGTCCCTGGGGGGGCTCTGGCTGTCTCCTAGGTGTCACTGGGGGGGGCCCTGGCTGTCTTCTAGGTGTCCCTGGGGGTGCCCAGGGTGTCCCTGCGGTTCCCTGCCTGTCCCCTACGTGTCCCTGGGGGTGCCCTGGCTGTCCCTGGAGTGCCCTGGCTGTGCCCTCGGTGTCCCTGGGGGTTCCCCGGCTGTCCCCTAGGTGTCCCTGTGGGTTCCCTGGCTGTCCTCTCGGTGTCCCTGTGGGTGCCCAGGGTGTCCCTGGGGTGCCCTGGCTGTCCCCTACGTGTCCCTGGGGGTGCCCAGGGTGTCCCCTTGGTGTCCCTGGGGTGCCTTGGCTATCCCCTAGGTGTCCCTGGGGGTGCCCAGGCTGTCCTTGGGGTGCTCTGGCTGTCCCCTTGGTGTCCCTGGGGGTGCCCTGGCTGTCCCCTAGCTGTCCCTGGGGGTGCCCTTGCTGTCCATGGGGTGCCCTGGGGGTGCCCTGGCTGTCCCCTAGGTGTCCCTGGGGGTGACCTGCCTGTCCCCTAGGTGTCCCCGGGGGTGCCCTGGCTGTCCCTAGGGCGCCCTGGGGGTGCACTAGGTGTCCCTGGGGGTGCCCTGGCTGTCCCTGGGGGTGCCCTGGCTGTCTCCTAGGTGTCCCTGGGGGTGCCCTGGCTGTCCCTGGGGGTGCCCTGGCTGTCCCTGGGTGCCCTGGCTGTCCCCTTTTAGGCCCTGGGGGTTCCCTGGGTGTCCCTAGGGGTGCCCTGGAGGTCCCCTAGGTGTCCCTGGGGGTGCCCTGGCTGTCCCTGGGGTGCCCTGGCTGTCCCCAAGGTGTCCCTGGGGGTGCCCTGCCTGTCTTCTCGGTGTCCCTGGGGGTGCCCTGGCTGTGCCCTCGGTGTCCCTGGGGGTGCCCTGGCTGTCCCTGGGGTGCCCTGTCTGTCCCCACGGTGTCCCTGGGGGTGCCCTGCCTGTCCTGTCGGTGTCCCTGGGGTTCCCTGGCTGTCCCCTCGGTGTCCCTGGGTGTGCCCTGGCCGTCCCTGGGGGTGCCCCTGGCTGTCCCGTAGGTGTCCTTGGGGGTGCCCTGGGTGTCCCTGGGGGTGCACAGGGTGTCACTGGGATTCCCTGGCTGTCCCGTAGGTGTCCCTGGGGGTGCCCTGCGTGTCCCTGGGGGTGCACAGGGTGTCACTGGGGTTCCCTGGCTGTCCCGTAGGTGTCCCTGGGGGTGCCCTGGGTGTCCCTGGGGGTGCACAGGGTGTCCCTGGGGGTGCCCTGGCTGTCCCCTAGGTGTCCCTGGGGGTGCCCTGGCTGTCCCCTAGGTGTCCCTGGGGGTGTCCTGGGTGTCCCTGGGGGGGCCCTGGCTGTTCCCTAGGTGTCCCTGGGGGTGCCCCTCGCTATCCCTGGGGTGCCCTGGCTGTCCCCTTGGTGGCCCTGGGGGTGCCCTGGGTGTCCCTAGGGGTGCCCTGAAGGTCCCCTAGGTGTCCCTGGGGGTGTCCTGGCTGTCCCTGGGGTTCCCTGGCTGTCCCCAAGGTGTCCCTGGGGGCGCCCTGCCTGTCCTCTCGGTGTGCCTGGGGGTGCCCTGGCTGTGCCCTCGGTGTCCCTGGGGGTGCCCTGGCTGTCCCTGGGGTGCCCTGTCTGTCCCCAAGGTGTCCCTGGGGGTGCCCTGCCTGTCCTCTCGGTGTCCCTGGGGTTCCCTGGCTGTCCCCTAGGTGTCCCTGGGTGTACCCTGGCCGTCCCTGGGGGTGCCCTGGCTGTCCCGTAGGTGTCCCTGGGGGTGCCCTGGGTGTCACTGGGGGTGCACAGGGTGTCACTGGGGTTCCCTGGCTGTGCCGTAGGTGTCCCTGGGGGTGCCCTGGGTGTCCCTGGAGTGCCCTGGCTGTCCCCTAAACTTCCCTGGGGGGGCCCTGGCTGTCCTCTAGGTGTCCCTGGGGGTGCCCTTCCTGTCCCTCGGGGTGCCCTGGCTGTCCCCTAGGTGTCCCTGGGGTTGCCCTGGGTGTCCCTGGGGTGCCCTGGCTGTCCCCTAGGTGTCCCTGGGGGGTCCCTGGGTGTCCCTGGGGTGCCCTGGCTGTCCCCTTGGTGGCCTTGGGGGTGCCCTGGGTGTCCCTGGCGGGGCCCTGGCTGTCCCCTAGTTGTCCCTGGGGGTGCCCTGGCTGTCCCTGGGGGTGCCCTCGCTATCCCTGGTGTGCCCTGGCTGTCCCCTTGGTGGCCCTGGGGGTGCCCTGGGTGTCCCTGGCGGTTGCAAAGGAGGTCCCCCTAGTTGTCCCTGGCGGTGCCCTGGCTGTCCCTGGGGTGCCCTGGCTGTCCCCAAGGTGTCCCTGGGGTGCCCTGCCTGTCCTCTCGGTGTCCGTGGGGGTGCCCTGGCTGTGCCCTCGGTGTCCCTGGGGGTGCCCTGGCTGTCCCTAGGGTGCCCTGGCTGTCCCCTAGGTGTCCCTGGGTGTGCCCGGGGTGTCCCTGGGGGTGGACAGGGTGTCCCTGGGGTTCCCTGGCTGTCCCCTAGGTGTCCCTTGGGGGGCCCTGGCTGTCCCCCTAGGTGTCCCTGGGGGTGCCCTGGCTGTCCCTAGGGTGCGCTGGGGGTGCCCTAGGTGTCCCTGGGGGTGCCCTGGCTGTCCCTGGGGGTGCCCTGGCTGTCTCCTAGGTGTCCCTGGGGGTGCCCTGGCTGTCCCTGGGGTTGCCCTGGCTGTCCCTGGGGTGCCCTTGCTGTCCCCTTTTAGGCCCTGGGGGTTCCCTGGGTGTCCCTAGGGGTGCCCTGGAGGTCCCCTAGGTGTCCCTGGGGGTGCCCTGGCTGTCCCTGGGGTGCCCTGGCTGTCCCCAAGGTGTCCCTGGGGGTGCCCTGCCTGTCCTCTCGGTGTCCCTGGGGGTGCCCTGGCTGTGCCCTCGGCGTCCCTGGGGGTGCCCTGGCTGTCCTCTAGGTATCCCTGGGGGTGCCCAGGCTGTCCGTGGAGTGCCCTGACTGTCCCCTAGGTGTCCCTGGGGGGGGCCCTGGCTGTCCCTAGGGTGCCCTGGGGGTGCCCTAGGTGTCCCTGGGGGTGCCCTGACTGGCCCTGGGCTGCCCAGGGGGTGCCCTGGCTGTCCCCAGGGTATCCCTGGGGTTGCCTTCCCTGTCCCCTAGGTGTCCCTGGGGTGCCCTGGCTGTCCCCTCGGTGTCCCTGGGGGTGCCAAGGGTGTCCCTGGGAGTGCCCTAGCTGTCCCCTAGGTGTCTCTGGGGGTGCCCTGGGTGTCACTGGGGTGCCCTGGCTGTCCCCTAGGTGTCCCTGGGGGTGCCCTGGCTGTCCCCTTCGTGTCTTGGGGGTGCCCTGGGTGTCCCTGGGGTGCCCTGGCTGTCCCCAAGGTGTCCCTGTGGGTGCCCAGAGTATCCCTGGGAGTACCCTGGCTGTCCCCTAGGGGTCTCTGGGGGTGCCCTGGGTGTCCCTGGGGGTGCACAGGGTGTCACTGGGATTCCCTGGCTGTCCCGTAGGTGTCCCTGGGGGTGCCTTGGGTGTCCCTGGGTGTGCACAGGGTGTCACTGGGGTTCCCTGGTTGTCCCGTAGGTGTCCCTGGGGGTGCCCTGGGTGTCCCTGGGGGTGCACAGGGTGTCCCTGGGGGTGCCCTGGCTGTCCCCTAGGTGTCCCTGGGGGTGCCCTGGCTGTCCCCTAGGTGTCCCTGGGGGTGTCCTGCCTTCCCCTCGGTGTCCCTGGGGGTGCCCTGGGTGTCCCTGGGGGGGCCCTGGCTGTTCCCTAGGTGTCCCTGGGGGTGCCCTCGCTATCCCTGGGGTGCCCTGGAGGTCCCCTAGGTGTCCCTAGGGGGTGCCCTGGCTGTCCCTTGGGTGCCCTGGCTGTCCCCAAGGTGTCCCTGGGGGTGCCCTGCCTGTCCTCTCGGTGTCCCTGGGGTTCCATGGCTGTCCCCTAGGTGTCCCTGGGTGTGCCCTGGCCGTCCCTGGGGGTGCCCTGGCTGTCCCGTAGGTGTCCCTGGGGGTGCCCTGGGTGTCCCTGGGGGTGCACAGGGTGTCACTGGGATTCCCTGGCTGTCCCGTAGGTGTCCCTGGGGGTGCCCTGGGTGTCCCTGGGGGTGCACAGGGTGTCACTGGGGTTCCCTGGCTGTCCCGTAGGTGTCCCTGGGGGTGCCCTGGGTGTCCCTGGGGGTGCACAGGGTGTCCCTGGGGGTGCCCTGGCTGTCCCCTAGGTGTCCCTGGGGGGTGCCCTGGCTGTCCCCTAGGTGTCCCTGGGGGTGTCCTGCCTTCCCCTCGATGTCCCTGGGGGTGCCCTGGGTGTCCCTGGGGGGGCCCTGGCTGTTCCCTAGGTGTCCCTGGGGGTGCCCTCGCTATCCCTGGGGTGCCCTGGCTGTCCCCTTGGTGGCCCTGGGGGTGCCCTGGGTGTCACTGGGGTGCCCTGGAGGTCCCCTAGGTGTCCCTGGGGGTGCCCTGGCTGTCCCCTTCGTGTCTTGGGGGTGGCCAGGGTGTCCCTGGGGGTGCCCTTGCTTTCCCGTAGGTGTCCCTGGGGGTGCCCTGGGTGTCCCTGGGGTGCCCTGGCTGTCCCCTAGGTGTCCCTGGGGGGGCTCTGGCTGTCTCCTAGGTGTCACTGGGGGGGCCCTGGCTGTCTTCTAGGTGTTCCTGCGGGTGCCCTGGCTGTCCCTGGAGTGCCCTGGCTGTGCCCTCAGTTTCCCTGGGGGTTCCCCGGCTGTCCTCTCGGTGTCCGTGTGGGTGCCCAGGGTGTCCCTGGGGTGCCCTGGCTGTCCCCCTACGTGTCCCTGGGGGTGCCCAGGGTGTCCCCTTGGTGTCCCTGGGGTGCCTTGGCTATCCCCTAGGTGTCCCTGGGGGTGCCCAGGCTGTCCTTGGGGTGCTCTGGCTGTCCCCTTGGTGTCCCTGGGGGTGCCCTGGCTTTCCCCTAGCTGTCCCTGAGGGTGCCCTTGCTGTCCATGGGGTGCCCTGGGGGTGCCCTGGGTGTCCCTGGGGGTGCCCAGGGTGTCCCTGGGGGTGCCCTGGCTGTCCCCTAGGTGTCCCTGGGGGTGCCCTGGCTGTCCCCTAGGTGTCTCTGGGGGTGTCCTGCCTTCCCCTCGGTGTCCCTGGGGGTGCCCTGGGTGTCCCTGGGGGGGCCCTGGCTGTTCCCTAGGTGTCCCTGGGGGTGCCCTCCCTATCCCTGGGGTGCCCTGGCTGTCCCCTTGGTGGCCCTGGGGGTGCCCTGGGTGTCCCTAGGGGTGCCCTGGAGGTCCCCTAGGTGTCCCTGGGGGTGCCCTGGCTGTCCCTGGGGTGCCCTGGCTGTCCCCAAGGTGTCCCTGGGGGTGCCCTGCCTGTCCTCTCGGTGTGCCTGGGGGGTGCCCTGGCTGTCCCCTAGGTGTCCCTGGGGGTGTCCTGGGTGTCCCTGGGGGGGCCCTGGCTGTTCCCTAGGTGTCCCTGGGGGTGCCCTCGCTATCCCTGGGGTGCCCTGGCTGTCCCCTTGGTGGCCCTGGGGGTGCCCTGGGTGTCCCTAGGGGTGCCCTGGAGGTCCCCTAGGTGTCCCTGGGGGTGCCCTGGCTGTCCCTGGGGTGCCCTGGCTGTCCCCAAGGTGTCCCTGGGGGTGCCCTGCCTGTCCTCTCGGTGTGCCTGGTGGTGCCCTGGCTGTGCCCTCGGTGTCCCTGGGGGTGCCCTGGCTGTCCCTGGGGTGCCCTGTCTGTCCCCAAGGTGTCCCTGGGGGTGCCCTGCCTGTCCTCTCGGTGCCTCTGGGGTTCCCTGGCTGTCCCCTAGGTGTCCCTGGGTGTGCCCTGGCCGTCCCTGGGGGTGCCCTGGCTGTCCCGTAGGTGTCCCTGGGGGTGCCCTGGGTGTCCCTGGGGGTGCACAGGGTGTCACTGGGGTTCCCTGGCTGTCCCGTAGGTGTCTCTGGGGGTGCCCTGGATGTCCCTGGGGGTGCACAGGGTGTCCCTGTGGTTCCCAGGCTGTCCCGTAGGTGTCCCTGGGGGTGCCCTGGGTGTCCCTGGAGTGCCCTGGCTGTCCCCTAAACTTCCCTGGGGGGGCCCTGGCTGTCCTCTAGGTGTCCCTGGGGGTGCCCTTCCTGTCCCTCGGGGTGCCCTGCCTGTCCCCCTAGGTGTCCCTGGGGGTGCCCTGGCTGTCCCTGGGACGCCCTGGCTGTCCCCTAGGTGTCCCTGGAGGGGCCCTGGGTGTCCCTGGGGTGCCCTGGCTGTCCCCTTGGTGGCCCTGGGGGTGCCCTGGGTGTCCCTGGCGGGTCCCTGGCTGTCCCCTAGTTGTCCCTGGGGGTGCCCTGGCTGTCCCTGGGGGTGCCCTCGCTATCCCTGGTGTGCCCTGGCTGTCCCCTTGGTGACCCTGGGGGTGCCCTGGGTGTCCCTGGCGGTGCCCTGGAGGTCCCCTAGGTGTCCCTGGGGGTGCCCTGGCTGTCCCTGGGGTGCCCTGGCTGTCCCCAAGGTGTCCCTGGGGGTGCCCTGCCTGTCCTCTCAGTGTCCGTGGGGGTACCCTGGCTGTGCCCTCGGTGTCCCTGGGGGTGCCCTGGCTGTCCCTAGGGTGCCCTGGCTGTCCCCTAGGTGTCCCTGGGTGTGCCCGGGGTGTCCCTGGGGGTGCACAGGGTGTCCCTGGGGGTGCCCTTGCTGTCCCCTAGGTGTCCCTGGGGGTGCCCTGGCTGTCCCCTAGGTGTCCCTGGGGGTGCCCTAGGTGTCCCTGGGGTGCCCTGGCTGTCCCCTAGGTGTCCCTGGGGGTGTCCTGGCTGTCCCCTTGGTGTCCCTGGGGTGCCCTGGCTGTCCCCTAGGAGTCCCTGGGGGTGCCCTGGCTGTCCCCTAGGTGTCCCTGGGGGGGCCCTGGCTGTCTCCTGGGTGTCCCTGGGGGTGCCCTGGGTGTCCCTGGGGTGCCCTGGCTGTCCCCTAGGTGTCCCTGGGGGGGCCCTGGCTGTCCCCTGGGTGTCCCTGGGAATGCCCTGGGTGTCCCTCGGGTGCCCTGGCTGTCCCCTACGTGTCCCTGGGGGTGCCCAGGGTGTCCCTGGGGGTGCCCTTGCTGTCCCGTAGGTGTCCCTGGGGGTGCCCTAGGTGTCCCTAGGGTACCCTGGCTGTCCCCTAGGTGTCCCTGGGGGTGCCCTGACTGTCCCCTGGGTGTCCCTGGGGTGCCCTGGCTGTCCCCTAGGTGTCCCTGGGGTTGCCCTGGCTGTCCTTGGGGTGCTCGGGCTATCCCCTTGGTGTCCCTGGGGGTGCCCTGGCTGTCCCGTAGGTGTCCCTGGGGGTGCCCTGGGTGTCCCTGGGGTGCCCTGGGGGTGCCCTGCCTGTCCTCTAGGTGTCCCTGGGGGTGCCCTGGCTGTCCCCTAGGTGTCCCTGGGGGTGCCCTGGCTGTCCCCTAGGCGGCCCTTGGGGTGCCCTGGGTGTCCCTGGGGTGCCCTGGCTGTCCCCTAGGCGGCCCTTGGGGTGCCCTGGGTGTCCCTGGGGTGCCCTGGCTGTCCCCTAGGTGTCCCTTGGGGTTCCCTGGGTGTCCCTGAGGGTGCTCTGGCTGTCCCTAGGGTGCCCTGGCTGTGCCCTTGGTGTCCCTGGGGGTGCCCTGCTTGTCCCTAGGGTGCCCTGGCTGTCCCCTAGATGTCCCTGGGGGTGCCCTGGTGTCCCTCGGGGTGCCCTGGCTGTCCCCTCCTTGTCCCTGGGGGTGCCCAGGGTGTTTCTGGGGTTGCCCTTTCTGTCCCGTAGGTGTCCCTGCGGGTGCCCTGGGGGTCCCTGGGGTGCCCTGGCTGTCCCATAGGTGTCCCTGGGAGTACCCTGGCTGTCCCCTAGGGGTCTCTGGGTGTGCCCTGGGTGTCCCTGGGGGTGCCCTGGCTGTCCCATAAATGTCCCTGGGGGTGCCCTGGGTGTCCCTGGGGGTGCACAGGGTGTCACTGGGATTCCCTGGCTGTCCCGTAGGTGTCCCTGGGCGTGCCCAGGGTGTCCCTGGGGGTGCACAGGGTGTTCCTGTGGGTGCCCTGGCTGTCCCCTAGGTGTCCCTGGGGGTGCCCTGGGTATCCCTGGAGTGCCCTAGCTGTCCCCTAAATGTCCCTGGGGGTGCCCTGGCTGTCCCCTAGGTGTCCCTGGGGGTGTCCTGCCTTCCCCTCGGTGTCCCTGGGGGTGCCCTGGGTGTCCCTGGGGGGGCCCTGGCTGTTCCCTAGGTGTCCCTGGGTGTGACCTCGCTATCCCTGGGGTGCCCTGGCTGTCCCCTTGGTGGCCCTAAGGATGCCCTGAGTGTCCCTAGGGGTGCCCTGGAGGTCCCCTAGGTGTCCCTGGGGGTGCCCTGGCTGTCCCTGGGGTGCCCTGGCTGTCCCCAAGGTGTCCCTGGGGGTGCCCTGCCTGTCCTCTCGGTGTCCGTGGGGGTGCCCTGGCTGTGCCCTCGGTGTCCCTGGGGGTGCCCTGGCTGTGCCTAGTGTGCCCGGGCTGTCCCCTAGGTGTCCCTGGGTGTGCCCGGGGTGTCCCTGGGGGGGCCCTGGCTGTCCCCTAGGTGTCCCTAGGGGTGCCCTGGCTGTCCCTGGTGGTGCCCTGGCTGTCCCGTAGGTGTCCCTGGGGGTGCCCTGGGTGTCCCTGGGGGTGCACAGGGTGTCCCTGGTGTTCCCTGGCTGTCCCGTAAGTGTCCCTGGGGGTGCCCTGGGTGTCCCTGGGGGTGTCCTGGCTGTCCCCTAGGTGTCCCTGGGGGTGCCCTGGGTGTCCCTGTGGTTCCCTGGCTGTCCCCTAGGTGTCCCTGGGGGGGCCCTGGGTGTCCCTGGGGTGCCCTGGCTGTCCCCTTGGTGTCCCTGGGGGTGCCCTGGGTGTCCCTGGGGGGGCCCTGGCTGTGCCTGGGGTGCCCTCGCTATCCCTGGGGTGCCCTGGCTGTCCCCTTGGTGGCCCTGGGGGTGCCCTGGGTGTCCCTAGGGGTGCCCTGGAGGTCCCCTAGGTGTACCTGGGGCGCCCTGGCAGTCCCTGGGGTGCCCTGGCTGTCCCCAAGGTGTCCCTGGGGGTGCCCTGCCTGTCCTCTCGGTGTCCCTGGGCGTGCCCTGGCTGTCCCAAGGGTGCCCTGGCTGTCCCCTAGGTGTCCCTGGGTGTGCCCGGGGTGTCCCTGGGGGTGCACAGGGTGTCCCTGGGGTTCCCTGGCTGTCCCCTAGGTGTCCCTTTGGGGGCCCTGGCTGTCCGCTAGGTGTCCCTGGGGGTGCCCTGGCTGTCCCTAGGGTGCCCTGGGGGTGCCCAAGGTGTCCCTGGGGGTGCCCTGGCTGTCCCTGGGGGTGCCCTTGCTGTCCCCTAGGTGTCCCTGGGGGTGCCCTGGCTCTCCCTGGGGGTGCCCTGGTTGTCCCCTTGGTGGCCCTGGGGGTGCCCTGGGTGTCCCTAGGGGTGCCCTGGAGGTCCCCTAGGTGTCCCTTGGGGTGCCCTGACTGTCCCTGGGGGGCCCAGGGGGTGCCCTGGCTGTCCCCAAGGTGTCCCTGGGGTTGCCTTCCCTGTCCCCTAGGTGTCCCTGGGGTGCCCTGGCTGTCCCCTCGGTATCCCTGGGGGTGCCCAGGGTGTCCCTGGGAGTGCCCTGGCTGTCTCCTAGGTGTCCCTGGGGGTGCCTTGGTTGTCCCTGGGGTGCCCTGGCTGTCCCCTAGGTGTCCCTGGGGGTGTCCTGGCTGTCCCCTTGGTGTCCCTGGGGTGCCCTGGCTGTCCCCTAGGTGTCCCTGGGGGTGCCCTGGCTGTCCCCTAGGTGTCCCTGGGGGGGCCCTGGCTGTCTCCTGGGTGTCCCTGGGGGTGCCCTGGGTGTCCCTGGGGTGCCCTGGCTGTCCCCTAGGTGTCCCTGGGGGTCCCCTTGGTGTCCCTGGGGGTGCCCAGGGTGTCCCTTAGGTGTCCCTGGGGTTCCCTGGCTGTCCCCTGGCTGTCCCTGGGGGTGCCCTGAGTGTCCCTGGGCTGTCCTGGCTGTCCCCTAGGTGTCCCTGGGGTGCCCTGGCAGTCCCCGTGGTGTCCCTGGGGGTGCCCTGGGTGTCCCTGGGGGTGCAAAGGGTGTCACTGGGGTTCCCTGGCTGTCCCGTACGTGTCCCTGGGGGTGCCCTGGCGGTCCCCTAGGTGTCCCTGGGGGTGCCCTCGCTATCCCTGGGGTGCCCTGCCTGTCCCCTAGGTGTCGCTGGGGGTCCTCTTGGTGTCCCTGGGGATGCCCAGGGTGTCCCTTAGGTGTCCCTGGGGGTGCCCTTGCTTTCCCCTAGCTTTCCCTGGGGGTGCCCTGGCTGTCCCTGGGGTGCTCTGGATGTCAGCTTGGTGTCCCTGGGGGTGCCCTGGCTGTCCCCTTGGTGTCCCTAGGGTGCCCTGTCTGTTCCCTTGGTGTCCCTGGGGGTGCCCTGGCTGTCCCTAGGGTGCCCTGGCTGTCCCCTAGGTGTCCCTGGCTGTGCCCTCGGTGTCTCTGGGGGTGCCCTGCGTGTCCCCTACCTGTCTCTGGGGGTGCCCTGGCTGTCCCTAGGGTGCCCTGGCTGTTCCCTCGGTGTCCCTGGGGGTTGCCTGCCTGTCCCCTAGGTGTCCTTGGGGGTGCCCTGGCTGTCCCTAGGGTGCCCTGGCTGTCCCCTAGGAGTCCCTGGGGGGGCCCTGGGTGTCTCTTGGGGTGCCCAGGGTGTTCCTGGGGTTCCCTGGCTGTCCCGTAGGTGTCCCTGGGGGTGCCCTGGATGTCCCTGGGGGTGCAGAGGGTGTCACTGGGGTTCCCTGGCTGTCCCGTACCTGTCCCTATGGTTCCCTGGAGGTCCCCTTGGTGTCCCTTGGGGAGCCCTCGCTGTCCCTTGGGTGCCCTGGCTGTCCCCTAGGCGGCCCTGGGGGTGCCCTGGATGTCCCTGCAGTGCCCTGGCTGTCCCCCTCATGTCCCTGGGGGTGCCCTGGCCGTCCCCTAGGTGTCCCTGGGGGTGCCCTGGGTGTCCCTGGAGTGCCCTGGCTGTCCCCTACATGTCCCTAGGGGTGCCCTGGCTGTCCCCTAGGTGTCCCTGGGGGTGTCCTGCCTTCCCCTAGGTGTCCCTGGGGGTGCCCTGGCTTTCCCCTCGGTGTCCCTGGGGGTGCCCTGCTGTCTCCTAGGTGTCCCTGGGGGTGCCCTGCGTGTCCCTGGGGTGCCCTGGCTGTCCCCAAGTTGTCCCTGGGGGTGCCCTGCCTGTCCTCTCGGTGCCTCTGGGGTTCCCTGGCTGTCCCCTAGGTGTCCCTGGGTGTGCCCTGGCCGTCCCTGGGGGTGCCCTGGCTGTCCCGTAGGTGTCCCTGGGGGTGCCCTGGGTGTCCCTGGGGGTGCACAGGGTGTCACTGGGGTTCCCTGGCTGTCCCGTAGGTGTCTCTGGGGGTGCCCTGGATGTCCCTGGGGGTGCACAGGGTGTCCCTGTGGTTCCCAGGCTGTCCCGTAGGTGTCCCTGGGGGTGCCCTGGGTGTCCCTGGAGTGCCCTGGCTGTCCCCTAAACTTCCCTGGGGGGGCCCTGGCTGTCCTCTAGGTGTCCCTGGGGGTGCCCTTCCTGTCCCTCGGGGTGCCCTGCCTGTCCCCTAGGTGTCCCTGGGGGTGCCCTGGCTGTCCTTGGGACGCCCTGGCTGTCCCCTAGGTGTCCCTGGAGGGGCCCTGGGTGTCCCTGGGGTGCCCTGGCTGTCCCCTTGGTGGCCCTGGGGGTGCCCTGGGTGTCCCTGGCGGGGCCCTGGCTGTCCCCTAGTTGTCCCTGGGGGTGCCCTGGCTGTCCCTGGGGGTGCCCTCGCTATCCCTGGTGTGCCCTGGCTGTCCCCTTGGTGACCCTGGGGGTGCCCTGGGTGTCCCTGGCGGTGCCCTGGAGGTCCCCTAGGTGTCCCTGGGGGTGCCCTGGCTGTCCCTGGGGGGGCCCTGGCTGTCCCCAAGGTGTCCCTGGGGGTGCCCTGCCTGTCCTCTCGGTGTCCGTGGGGGTACCCTGGCTGTGCCCTCGGTGTCCCTGGGGGTGCCCTGGCTGTCCCTAGGGTGCCCTGGCTGTCCCCTAGGTGTCCCTGGGTGTGCCCGGGGTGTCCCTGGGGGTGCACAGGGTGTCCCTGGGGGTGCCCTTGCTGTCCCCTAGGTGTCCCTGGGGGTGCCCTGGCTGTCCCCTAGGTGTCCCTGGGGGTGCCCTAGGTGTCCCTGGGGTGCCCTAGCTGTCCCCTAGGTGTCCCTGGGGGTGTCCTGGCTGTCCCCTTGGTGTCCCTGGGGTGCCCTGGCTGTCCCCTAGGAGTCCCTGGGGGTGCCCTGGCTGTCCCCTAGGTGTCCCTGGGGGGGCCCTGGCTGTCTCCTGGGTGTCCCTGGGGGTGCCCTGGGTGTCCCTGGGGTGCCCTGGCTGTCCCCTAGGTGTCCCTGGGGGGGCCCTGGCTGTCCCCTGGGTGTCCCTGGGAATGCCCTGGGTGTCCCTGGGGTGCCCTGGCTGTCCCCTACGTGTCCCTGGGGGTGGCCAGGGTGTCCCTGGGGGTGCCCTTGCTGTCCCGTAGGTGTCCCTGGGGGTGCCCTAGGTGTCCCTAGGGTACCCTGGCTGTCCCCTAGGTGTCCCTGGGGGTGCCCTGACTGTCCCCTTGGTGTCCCTAGGGTGCCCTGTCTGTTCCCTTGGTGTCCCTGGGGTTGCCCTGGCTGTCCTTGGGGTGCTCGGGCTATCCCCTTGGTGTCCCTGGGGGTGCCCTGGCTGTCCCGTAGGTGTCCCTGGGGGTGCCCTGGGTGTCCCTGGGGTGCCCTGGGGGTGCCCTGCCTGTCCTCTAGGTGTCCCTGGGGGTGCCCTGGCTGTCCCCTAGGTGTCCCTGGGGGTGCCCTGGCTGTCCCCTAGGCGGCCCTTGGGGTGCCCTGGGTGTCCCTGGGGTGCCCTGGCTGTCCCCTAGGCGGCCCTTGGGGTGCCCTGGGTGTCCCTGGGGTGCCCTGGCTGTCCCCTAGGTGTCCCTTGGGGTTCCCTGGGTGTCCCTGAGGGTGCCCTGGCTGTCCCTAGGGTGCCCTGGCTGTGCCCTTGGTGTCCCTGGGGGTGCCCTGCCTGTCCCTAGGGTGCCCTGGCTGTCCCCTAGATGTCCCTGGGGGTGCCCTGGTGTCCCTCGGGATGCCCTGGCTGTCCCCTACTTGTCCCTGGGGGTGCCCAGGGTGTTTCTGGGGTTGCCCTTTCTGTCCCGTAGGTGTCCCTGCGGGTGCCCTGGGCGTCCCTGGGGTGCCCTGGCTGTCCCCTAGGTGTCCCTGGGAGTACCCTGGCTGTCCCCTAGGGGTCTCTGGGTGTGCCCTGGGTGTCCCTGGGGGTGCCCTGGCTGTCCCATAAATGTCCCTGGGGGTGCCCTGGCATTCCCCTCTGTGTCTCTGGGGGTGCCCTAGGTATCCATGGGGGTGCCCTGGGTGTCCCTGGGGGTGCACAGGGTGTCACTGGGATTCCCTGGCTGTCCCGTAGGTGTCCCTGGGCGTGCCCTGGGTGTCCCTGGGGGTGCACAGGGTGTTCCTGGGGGTGCCCTGGCTGTCCCCTAGGTGTCCCTGGGGGTGCCCTGGGTATCCCTGGAGTGCCCTAGCTGTCCCCTAAATGTCCCTGGGGGTGCCCTGGCTGTCCCCTAGGTGTCCCTGGGGGTGTCCTGCCTTCCCCTCGGAGTCCCTGGGGGTGCCCTGGGTGTCCCTGGGGGGGCCCTGGCTGTTCCCTAGGTGTCCCTGGGTGTGACCTCGCTATCCCTGGGGTGCCCTGGCTGTCCCCTTGGTGGCCCTAAGGATGCCCTGGGTGTCCCTAGGGGTGCCCTGGAGGTCCCCTAGGTGTCCCTGGGGGTGCCCTGGCTGTCCCTGGGGTGCCCTGGCTGTCCCCAAGGTGTCCCTGGGGGTGCCCTGCCTGTCCTCTCGGTGTCCGTGGGGGTGCCCTGGCTGTGCCCTCGGTGTCCCTGGGGGTGCCCTGGCTGTGCCTAGTGTGCCCGGGCTGTCCCCTAGGTGTCCCTGGGTGTGCCCGGGGTGTCCCTGGGGGGGCCCTGGCTGTCCCCTAGGTGTCCCTAGGGGTGCCCTGGCTGTCCCTGGTGGTGCCCTGGCTGTCCCGTAGGTGTCCCTGGGGGTGCCCTGGGTGTCCCTGGGGGTGCACAGGGTGTCCCTGGTGTTCCCTGGCTGTCCCGTAAGTGTCCCTGGGGGTGCCCTGGGTGTCCCTGGGGGTGTCCTGGCTGTCCCCTAGGTGTCCCTGGGGGTGCCCTGGGTGTCCCTGTGGTTCCCTGGCTGTCCCCTAGGTGTCCCTGGGGGGGCCCTGGGTGTCCCTGGGGTGCCCTGGCTGTCCCCTTGGTGTCCCTGGGGGTGCCCTGGGTGTCCCTGGGGGGGCCCTGGCTGTGCCTGGGGTGCCCTCGCTATCCCTGGGGTGCCCTGGCTGTCCCCTTGGTGGCCCTGGGGGTGCCCTGGGTGTCCCTAGGGGTGCCCTGGAGGTCCCCTAGGTGTCCCTGGGGGTGCCCTGGCAGTCCCTGGGGTGCCCTGGCTGTCCCCAAGGTGTCCCTGGGGGTGCCCTGCCTGTCCTCTCGGTGTCCCTGGGCGTGCCCTGGCTGTCCCAAGGGTGCCCTGGCTGTCCCTTAGGTGTCCCTGGGTGTGCCCGGGGTGTCCCTGGGGGTGCACAGGGTGTCCCTGGGGTTCCCTGGCTGTCCCCTAGGTGTCCCTTTGGGGGCCCTGGCTGTCCGCTAGGTGTCCCTGGGGGTGCCCTGGCTGTCCCTAGGGTGCCCTGGGGGTGCCCAAGGTGTCCCTGGGGGTGCCCTGGCTGTCCCTGGGGGTGCCCTGGCTGTCCCCTAGGTGTCCCTGGGGGTGCCCTGGCGCTCCCTGGGGGTGCCCTGGCTGTCCCTGGGGTGCCCTGGTTGTCCCCTTGGTGGCCCTGGGGGTGCCCTGGGTGTCCCTAGGGGTGCCCTGGAGGTCCCCTAGGTGTCCCTAGGGTGCCCTGTCTGTTCCCTTGGTGTCCCTGGGGGTGCCCTGGCTGTCCCTAGGGTGCCCTGGCTGTCCCCTAGGAGTCCCTGGGGGGGCCCTGGGTGTCTCTTGGGGTGCCCAGGGTGTTCCTGGGGTTCCCTGGCTGTCCCGTAGGTGTCCCTGGGGGTGCCCTGGATGTCCCTGGGGGTGCAGAGGGTGTCACTGGGGTTCCCTGGCTGTCCCGTACCTGTCCCTATGGTTCCCTGGAGGTCCCCTTGGTGTCCCTTGGGGAGCCTTCGCTGTCCCTTGGGTGCCCTGGCTGTCCCCTAGGCGGCCCTGGGGGTGCCCTGGATGTCCCTGCAGTGCCCTGGCTGTCCCCTACATGTCCCTGGGGGTGCCCTGGCCGTCCCCTAGGTGTCCCTGGGGGTGCCCTGGGTGTCCCTGGGGGTGCCCTGGCTGTCTCCTAGGTGTCCCTGGGGGTGCCCTGGGTGTCCCTGGAGTGCCCTGGCTGTCCCCTACATGTCCCTAGGGGTGCCCTGGCTGTCCCCTAGGTGTCCCTGGGGGTGTCCTGCCTTCCCCTAGGTGTCCCTGGGGGTGCCCTGGCTTTCCCCTCGGTGTCCCTGGGGGTGCCCTGCTGTCTCCTAGGTGTCCCTGGGGGTGCCCTGCGTGTCCCTGGGGTGCCCTAGCTGTCCCCAAGGTGTCCCTTTGGGTGCCCAGAGTGTCCCTGGGAGTGCCCTGGCTGTCCCCTAGGGGTCTCTGGGGGTGCCCTGGCTGTCCCGTCAGTGTCCCTGGGGGTGCCCTGCCTGTCACCTAGGTGTCCCTGGGGGTGCCCTGGGTGTCCCTGGGGTGCCCTGGCTGTCCCCTTGGTGTCCCCGGTGGTGCCCTGTGGGTCCCTGGGGTGCCCTGGGGGTGCTCTGGTGTCCCTGGGGGTGCCCTGGCTGTCCCCTAAATGTCCCTGGGGGTGCCCTGGCATTCCCCTCTGTGTCTCTGGGGGTGCCCTAGGTATCCATGGGGGTGCCCTGGGTGTCCCTGGGGGTGCACAGGGTGTCACTGGGATTCCCTGGCTGTCCCGTAGGTGTCCCTGGGCGAGCCCTGGGTGTCCCTGGGGGTGCACAGGGTGTCACTGGGGTTCCCTGGCTGTCCCGTAGGTGTCCCTGGTGGTGCCCTGGGTGTCTCTGGGGTTGCACAGGGTGTTCCTGGGGGTGCCCTGGCTGTCCCCTAGGTGTCCCTGGGGGTGCCCTGGGTGTCCCTGGAGTGCCCTAGCTGTCCCCTAAATGTCCCTGGGGGTGCCCTGGCTGTCCCCTAGGTGTCCCTGGGGGTGACCTGCCTTCCGCTCGGTGTCCCTGGGGGTGCCCTGGGTGTCCCTGGGGGGCCCTGGCTGTTCCCTAGGTGTCCCTGGGTGTGACCTCGCTATCCCTGGGGTGCCCTGGCTGTCCCATTGGTGGCCCTGGGGGGGCCCTGGCTGTCCCCTAGGTTTCCCTGGGGGTGCCCTGGGTGTCCCTGGGGTGCCCTGGCTGTCCCCTAGGTGTCCCTGGGGGGGCCCTGGCTGTCTCCTAGGTGTCCCTTATGATGCCCTGGCTGTCCCTGGGGTTCCCTGGCTGTCCCCTAGGTGTCCCCGGGGGTGCCCTGGCTGTCCCTAGGGTGCCCTTGCTGAGCCCTCGGTGTCCCTGGGGGTTCCCCGGCTATCCCCTAGGTGTCCCTGTGGGTGCTCTGGCTGTCCCCTCGGTGTCCCTGTGGGTGCGCAGAGTGTCCCTGGGGGTGCCCTGCCTGTCCTCTAGGTGTCGTTGGGGGTGCCCTGGGTGTCCCTGGGGGTGCCCTGGGTGTCCCTGGGGTGCCCTGGCTCTCCCCTAGGTGTCCCTGGGGGTGCCTTGACTGTCCCTGGGGTGCTCTGCATGTCCCCTTGGTGTCCCTGGGGGTGCCCTGGCTGTCCCCTTGGTGTCCCTGGGGTGCCCTGGCTGTCCCCTAGGTGTCCCTGGGGGTGCCCTGGGTGTCCCTGTGGTGCCCTGGCTGTCCCCTGGGCGTCCCTGGGGGGCCCTGGGTGTCCCTGGGGTGCCCTGGCTGTCCCCTTGGTGGCCCTGGTGGTGCCCTGGGTGTCCCTGGGGTGCCCTGGCTGTCCCCAAGGTGTCCCTGGGGGTGCCCTGCCTGTCCTCTCGGTGTCCCTGGGGTTCCCTGGCTGTGCCCTCGGTGTCCCTGGGGGTGCCCTGACTGTCCCTAGGGTACCCTGGCTGTCCCCTAGGTGTCCCTGGGTGTGCCCGGGTGTCCCTGGGGGTGCACAGGGTGTCCCTGGGGCTCCCTGGCTGTCCCCTAGGTGTGCCTTGGGGGGCCCTGGCTGTCCTCTAGGTGTCCCTGGGGGTGCCCTGGCTGTCCCTGGGGTGCCCTGGCTGTCCCCAAGGTGTCCCTGGGGGTGCCCTGCCTGTCCTCTCGGTGTCCCTGGGGGTGCCCTGGCTGTGCCCTGGGTGTCCCTGGGGCTGCCCTGGCTGTCCCCTAGGTATCCCTGGGGGTGCCAATGCTGTCCGTGGAGTGCCCTGACTGTCCCCTAGGTGTCCCTGGGGGGGGCCCTTGCTGTCCTTAGGGTGCCCTGGGGGTGCCCCAGGTGTCCCTGGGGGTGCCCTGGCTGTCCCTGGAGTGCCCAGGGGGTGCCCTGGCTGTCCCCTAGGTGTCCCTGGGGTTGCCTTCCCTGTCCCCTAGGTGTCCCTGGGGTGCCCTGGCTGTCCCCTCGGTGTCCCTGGGGGTGCCCAGGGTGTCCCTGGGAGTGCCCTGGCTGTCCTCTAGGTGTCCCTGGGGGTGCCCTGGGTGTCACTGGGGTGCCCTGGCTGTCCCCTAGGTGTCCCTGGGGGTGCCCTGGCTGTCCCCTTCGTGTCTTGGGGGTGCCCTGGCTGTCCGTAGGGTGCCCTGACTGTCCCCTACGTGTCCCTGGGGCTGCCCAGGGTGTCCCTGGGGGTGCCCTTGCTGTCCCGTAGGTGTCCCTGGGGGTGCCCTAGGTGTCCCTGGGGTGCCCTGGCTGTCCCCTAGGTGTCCCTGGGAGTGTCCTGGCTGTCCCCTTGGTGTCCCTGGGGTGCCCTGGCTGTCCCCTAGGAGTCACTGGGGGTGCCCTGGCTGTCCCCTAGGTGTCCCTGGGGGGGCCCTGGCTGTCTCCTGGGTGTCCCGGGGGGTGCCCTGGGTGTCCCTGGGGTGCCCTGGCTGTCCCCTAGGTGTCCCTGGGGGGGCCCTGGCTGTCCCCTGGGTGTCCCTGGGAATGCCCTGGGTGTCCCTGGGGTGCCCTGGCTGTCCCCTACGTGTCCCTGGGGGTGCCCAGGGTGTCACTGCGGGTGCCCTTGCTGTCCCGTAGGTGTCCCTGGGGGTGCCCTGGGTGTCCCTAGGGTACCCTGGCTGTCCCCTAGGTGTCCCTGGGGGTGCCCTGGCTGTCCCCTGGGTGTCCCTGGGGTGCCCTGGCTGTCCCCTAGGTGTCCCTGGGGTTGCCCTGGCTTTTCTTGGGGTGCTCGGGCTATCCCCTTGGTGTCCCTGGGGGTGCCCTGCCTTTCTCCTAGGTGTCCCTGGGGGTGCCGTGCGTGTCCCTGGGGTGCCCTGGCTGTCCCCAAGGTGTCCCTGTGGGTGCCCAGAGTGTCCCTGGGAGTGCCCTGGCTGTCCCCTAGGTGTCCCTGGGGGGGCCCTGGCTGTCCCCTATGTGTCCCTGGGGGAGCCCTGGCTGTCCCTGGGGGTGCCCTGGCTGTCCCCTACGTGTCCCTGGAGCTGCCCGTGGTGTCCCTGGGGTGCCCTGGGGGCGCCCTGGCTGACCCTGGAGTGCCCTTTCTGTCCCCTAGGTGTCCCTGGGGGGGGCCCTGGCTGTCCCCTAGGTGTCCCAGGGGGTGCCCTGGCTGTCCCTAGGGTGCCCTGGGGGTGCCCTGGCTGTCCCTGGAGTGCCCTGGCTGTCCCCTCGGTGTCCCTGGGGGTGCCCTGACTGTCCTTGGGGTGCCCAGGGGGTGCCCTGGCTGTCCCGAAGGTGTCCCTGGGGTTGCCTTCCCTGTCCCCTAGGTGTTCCTGGGGTGACCTGGCTGTCCCCTCGGTGTCCCTGGGGGTGCTCAGGGTGTCCCTGGTGTTCCCTGGCTGTCCCCTAGGTGTCCCTGGGGGGGCCCTGGCTGTCCCAGGGGTGCCCTGTCTGTCCCCTAGGTGTCCCTGGGAGTGCCCTGGGTGTCCCTGGGGGTGCCCTGCCTGTCCCCTAGGTGTCCATGGGGGTGCCCTGGGTGTCCCTGGGGTTCCCTGGCTGTCCCGTACGTGTACTTGGGGTTCCCTGGAGGTCCCCTAGGTGTCCCTGGGGGTGCCCTGAGTGTCCCTGGGCTGCCCTGGCTGTCCCCTTCGTGTCCCTGGGGGTGCCCAGGGTGTCCCTGGGGGTGCCCTTGCTGTCCCGTAGGTGTCCCTGGGGGTGCCCTGGCTGTCCCCTGGGTGTCCCTGGGGTGCCCTGGCTGTCCTCTATGTGTCCCTGGGGGTGCCCTTGCTGTCCCGTAGATGTCCCTGAGGGTTCCTTGGGTGTCCCTGGGGGTACCCTGGCTGTCCTTGGGGTGCTCGGGCTGTCCCCTTGGTGTCCCTGGGGGTGCCCTGGCTGTCCCCTAGCTGTCCCTGGGGGTGCCCTGGCTGTCCCTGGGGTGCCATGGCTGTCCTCTACGTGTCCCTGGGGGTGCCCTGGCTGTCCCCTAGGTGTCCCTGGGGGTGCCCTGGCTGTCCCCTAGGTGTCCCTGGGGGTGCCCTGGCTGTCCCCTAGGCGGCCCTTGGGGTGCCCCGGGTGTCCCTGGGGTGCCCTGGCTGTCCCCTAGGTGTCCCTTGGGGTGCCCTGGGTGTCCCTGGGGGTGCCCTGGCTGTCCCCTAGGTGTCCCTGGGGGTGCCCTGCCTGTCCCCTAGGTGTCCATGGGAGTGCACTGGGTGTCCCTGGGGGTGCTCAGGGTGTCCCTGGTGTTCTCTGGCTGTCCCCTAGGTGTCCCTGGGGGGGCCCTGGCTATCCCCTAGGTGTCCCTGGGGGAGCCCTGGCTGTCCCTGGGGGTGCCCTGGCTGTCCCCTACGTGTCCCTGGAGCTGCCCGTGGTGTCCCTGAGGTGCCCTGGGGGTGCCCTGGCTGACCCTGGAGTGTCCTTTCTGTCCCCTAGGTGTCCCTGGGGGGGGCCTTGGCTGTCCCCTAGGTGTCCCTGGGGGTGCCCTGGCTGTCCCTAGGGTGCCCTGGGGGTGCCCTGGCTGTCCCTGGAGTGCCCTGGCTGTCCCCTAGGTGTCCCTGGGGGTGCCCTGGGTGTCCCTGGGGTGCCCTGGCTGTCCTCTACGTGTCCCTGGGGGTGCCCAGTGTGTCCCTGGGGGTGCCCTGGCTGTCCCCTCGGTGTCCCTCGGGGTGCCCTGGCTGTCCCCTAGGTGGCCCTGGGGGTGCCCTGGGGGTCCCTGGGAGTGCCCTGGAGGTCCCCTAGGTGTCCCTGGGGGTGCCCTGGCTTTCCCTAGGGTGCCCTGGGGGTGCCCTGGCTGTCCCTGGAGTGCCCTGGCTGTCCTCTCGGTGTCCCTGGGGGTGCCCTGACTGTCCTTGGGGTGCCCAGGGGGTGCCCTGGCTGTCCCCTAGGTGTCCCTGGGGGTGCCCTGGGTGTCCCTGGGTTGCCCTGGCTGTCCTCTACGTGTCCCTGGGGGTGCCCAGTGTGTCCCTGGGGGTGCCCTGGCTGTCCCCTAGGTGTCCCTGGGGGTGCCCTGGCTGTCCCCTTGGTGTCCCTGGGGGTGCTCTGGCTGTCCTTGGGGTGCTCTGGTTGTCCCCTTGGTGTCCCTAGGGGTGCCCTGGCTGTCCTTGGGGTGCTCTGGCTGTCCCCTAGGTGTCCCTGGGGGTGCCCTGGCTGTCCCTGGGGTGCCATGGCGGTCCTATACGTGTCCCTGGGGGTGCCCTGCCTGTCCTCTAGATGTCCCTGTGGGTGCCCTGGCTGTCCCCTCGGTGTCCCTGGGGGTGCCCTGCCTGTCCCCTAGGTGTCCCTGGGGGGGCCCTGGCTGTCCCTGTGGTTCCCTGGCTGTCCCGTACGTGTCCTTGTGGTTCCTTGGAGGTCCCCTAGGTGTCCCTGGGGGGTGCCCTGAGTGTCCCTGGGCTGCCCTGGCTGTCCCCTACGTGTCCCTGGGGGTGCCCTTGCTGTTCCGTAGGTGGCCCTGGGGGTGCCCTGGGTGTCCCTAGGGTACCCTGGCTGTCCCCTGGGTGTCCCTGGGGTGCCCTGGCTGTCCCCTGGGTGTCCCTGGGGTGCCCTGGCTGTCCCCTTGGTGTCCCTGGGGGTGCCCTGGCTGTCTTTGGGGTGCTCGGTCTGTCCCCTTGGTGTCCCTGGGGGTGCCCTGCTGTCCCCTAGGTGTCCCTGGGGGTGCCCTGGCTGTCCCTTAGGCGGCCCTTGGGGTGCCCTGGGTGTCCCTGGGGTGCCCTGGCTGTCCCCTAGGTGTCCCTTGGGGTGCCCTGGGTGTCCCTGAGGGTGCCCTGGCTGTCCCTAGGGTGCCCTGGCTGTGCCCTTGGTGTCCTTGGGGCTGCCCTGGCTGTCCCTAGGGTGCCCTGGCTGTCCCCTAGGTGTCCCTGGGGGTGCCCTGGTGTCCCTCGGGGTGCCCTGGCTGTCCCCTAGGTGTCCCTGGGGGTGCCCAGGGTGTCCCTGAGGTTGCCCTTGCTGTCCCGTAGGTGTCCCTGGGGGTGCCCTGGGCGTCCCTGGGGTGCCCTGGCTGTCCCCTAGGTGTCCCTGTGGGTGCCCTAGCTGTCCCCTTGGTGTCCCTGGGGTGCCCTGGCTGACCCCTAGGTGTCCCTGGGGGTGCCCTGGCTGTCCTTGGGGTGCTCTTGGTTTCTCTGGGGGTGCCCTGGCTGTCCCTGGGGTGCCATGGCTGTCCCCTAGGTGTCCCTAGGGTGCCCTGGCTGTCCCCTATGTGTCCCTGGGGGTGCCCTGGCTGTCCTTGGGGGTGCCCTTGCTGTCCCGTAGGTGTCCCTCGGGGTGCCCTGGGCGTCCCTGGGGTGCCCTGGATGTCCCCTAGGTGTCCCTGGGGGTGCCCTGGCTGTCCCCTTGGCGGCCCTGAGTTGCCCTGGCTGTCCCCTGGGTGTCCCTGGGGGTGCCCTGGCTGTCCTTGGGGTGCTCTGCCTGTCCCCTGGGTGTCCCTGTGGTTCCCTGGCTGTCCCCTAGGTGTCCCTGGTGGTGCCCTGGGTGTCCCTGGGGGTGCCCAGGGTGTCCCTGGGGTTCCCTGGCTGTCCCCTCGGTGTCCCTGGGGGGGCCCTGGCTGTCCCTGGAGTGCCCTGGCTATCCCCTAGGCGGCCCTGGGGGTGCCCTGGGTGTCCCTGGGGTGCCCTGGCTGTCCCCTAGGTGTCCCTGGGGGTCCCCTTGGTGTCCCTGGGGGTGCCCAGGGTGTCCTTTAGGTGTCCCTGGGGGTGCCCTTGCTGTCCCCTAGGTGTCCCTGGGGGTGCCCGTGCTGTCCCTGGAGTTTCCTGGCTGTCCCCTTGGTGTCCCTGGTGGTGCCCTGGCTGTGCCCTCGGTGTCCCTGAGGGTGCCCTGGCTGTCCCTAGGGTGCCCTGGCTGTCCCCTAGGTGGCCCTGGGGGTGCCCTGGCTGTCCCTAGGGTGCCCTGGCTGTCCCCTAGGTGTCCCTGGGGGTGCCCTGGGTGTCCCTGGTGTGCCCTGGCTGTCCCCAAGGTGTCCCTGTGGGTGCCCAAAGTGTCCCTGGGTGTGCCCTGGCTGTCCCCTAGGGGTCTCTGGGGGTGCCCTGGCTGTCCCGTCAGTGTCCCTGGGGGTGCCCTGCCTGTCCCCTAGGTGTCCCTGGGTGTCCCCTTGGTGTCCCTGGGGGAGCCCAGGGTGTCCCTTAGGTGTCCCTGGAGGTGCCCTTGCTGTCCCCTAGGTGTCCCTGGGGGTGCCCTGGCTGTCCCTAGGGTGCCCTGGCTGTCACCTAGGTGTCCCTGGGGGTGCGCTGGTGTCCCTCGGGGTGCCCTGGCTGTCCCCTAGGTGTCCCTGGGGGTGCCCTGGCTGTCCCTGGAGTGCCCTGGCTGTCCCCTAGGTGTCCCTGGGGGTGCCCTGGCTGTCCCCTAGGTGTCCCTGGGAGTGCCCTGGCTTTCCCCTTGGTGTCCCTGGGGGTGCCCTGGCTGTCTCCTAGGTGTCCCTGTGGGTGCCCTGGGTGTGCCTCGGGTGCCCTGGCTGTCCCCTAGGTGTCCCTGGGGGTGCCCAGGGTGTCCCTGGGGATGCCCTGGCTGTCCCCTTGGTGGCCCTGGGGGTGCCCTGGGTGTCCCTCGGGGTGCCGTGGAGGTCCCCTAGGTGTCCCTGGGGGTGCCCTGGCTGTCCCTGGGGTGCCCTGGCTGTCCCCAAGGTGTCCCTGGGGGTGCCCTGCCTGTCCTCTCGGTGTCCCTGGGGGTGCCCTGGCTGTGCCCTCGGTGTCCCTGGGGGTGCCCTGGCTGTCCCTAGGGTGCCCTTGCTGTCCCCTAGGTGTCCCTGGGTGTGCCCTGGGTGTCCATAGGCGTGCACAGGGTGTCCCTGGGGTTCCCTGGCTGTCCCCTAGGTGTCCCAGGGGGGGCCCTGGCTGTCCCCTAGGTGTCCCTGGGGGTGCACATGTTGTCCCTGGGGTTCCCTGGCTGTCCCCTAGGTGTCCCTGGGGGTGCCCTGGGTGTCCCTGGGGGGGCCCTGCCTGTCTTCTAGGGGTCCCTGGGGGTGCATTAGGTGTCCCTGGGGGTGCCCCGAGTGTCCCTGGGGTTCCCTGGCTGTCCCCTCGGTGTCCCTGGGGGTGCCCTGGGTGTCCGTGGGGGGGCCCTGGCTGTCCCCTAGGTGTCCCTGGGGGTGCATTACGTGTCCCTGGGGGTGCCCAGGGTGTCCCTGGGGTTCCCTGGCTGTCCCCTAGGTGTCCCTGGGGTGGCCCTGATGTCCCTGGGTTGCCCTGGCTGTCCCCTAGGTGTCCCTGCCTCGCTTGTATCCTCGACTCCGCCTCCGGCGCCATGGTGACTCCCCTCCCAGTCTGGACCATTGTGGCCTCACCCCCTCCCCTGGGGCCATCCGACCCATCCCAGTATAGACCAGTAAGGCACCGAGTGGCCACCATGGACCCCCACACGCCTGCCAGTTCATCCCAGTTCATCCCAGTCCACTCTTCGTCCATCCCAGGTTTCTCTGGTCACCCTCCCAGTGCTCTCAGTCCATCCCAGTCCCGCAGGTGTTGGTGCTTGGGGCTTGATGAGCTGGTGCCTGTCCGCAACGTGGAGCGGCTCAAACGGGACCTCAGGGTGAGGGGGGCGCGGATTTGGGGGGATCCTGGGGGTCCTGAGTTGTCGTGGAGGGGGTTTTTGGGTTGTGGGGGGTCTGGGGGGAGTCCAGGGGGCTGCTTTGGGTGCTTTGGGGGGTATTCAGGCGGTTTGGGCGGCCCATTTGAGGCATCAAAGAACCTGAGGAGGGTTTTGATAGCTCCTGGAGGTGAGGCGGCCGTGGGGGTGAGCTGGCGGTCCCAGGGGGTTCCTGGCTGTCCCTCGATGTCCCTGGGGTGCCCTTGCTGTCACTTAGGTGTCCCTCGGGGTGCCCTGGCTGTCCTTAGGGTGCCCTGGCTGTCCCCTAGGTGTCCCAGGGGTGCCCTGGCTGTCACTTAGGTGTCCCTCGGGGTGCCCTGTCTGTCCCTAGGGTGCCCTGGCTGTACCCTAGGTGTCCCTGGGGGTGCCCTGGCTGTCCCTGGGGTGCCCTGGCTGTCTCGTCAGTGTCCCTGGGGTGCCCTGGATGTCTTGTCAGTGTCCCTGGGGGTGCCCTGGCTGTCCCCTAGGTGTCCCTGGGGGTGCCCTGCCTGTCCCTTAGGTGTCCCTGGGGGTGCCCTGGCTGTCCCGTCCGTGTCCCTGGGGGTGCCCTGGCTCTCCCCTAGGGGTCCCTGAGGGTGCCCTGGATGTCCCTGAGGGTGCCCTGGGTGTCCCTGGCGTGCCCTGGCTGTCCCCTAGGTGTCCCTGGGGGACCCCTTGGTGTCCCTGGGGGTGCCCAGGGCGTCCCCTAGGTGTCCCTGGGGGTGCCCTGGCTGTCCCCTAGGTGTCCATGGGTGTGCCCTGGGTGTCCCTGGGCTGCCCTGGCTGTCCCCTAGGTGTCCCTGGGGTTGCCCTGGGTGTCCCTGGGGGTGCACAGGGTGTCACTGGGGTTCCCTGGCTGTCCCGTACGTGTCCCTGGGGGCGCCGTGGAGGTCCCCTAGGTGTCCCTGGGGCTGCACTGGGTGTCCCTGGGGTGCCCTGGCTGTCCCCTAGGTGTCCCTGGGGGTGCCCTGGATGTCCCTGGGGGGGTCCTGCCTGTCCTCTAGGTGTCCCTGGGGGTGCCCTCCCTGTCCCTCTGGGTGCCCTGGCTGTCCCCTACGTGTCCCTGGAGCTGCCCGTGGTGTCCCTGGGGTGCCCTGGGGGCGCCCTGGCTGACCCTGGAGTGCCCTTTCTGTCCCCTAGGTGTCCCTGGGGGGGGCCCTGGCTGTCCCCTAGGTGTCCCAGGGGGTGCCCTGGCTGTCCCTAGGGTGCCCTGGGGGTGCCCTGGCTGTCCCTGGAGTGCCCTGGCTGTCCCCTCGGTGTCCCTGGGGGTGCCCTGACTGTCCTTGGGGTGCCCAGGGGGTGCCCTGGCTGTCCCGAAGGTGTCCCTGGGGTTGCCTTCCCTGTCCCCTAGGTGTTCCTGGGGTGACCTGGCTGTCCCCTCGGTGTCCCTGGGGGTGCTCAGGGTGTCCCTGGTGTTCCCTGGCTGTCCCCTAGGTGTCCCTGGGGGGGCCCTGGCTGTCCCAGGGGTGCCCTGTCTGTCCCCTAGGTGTCCCTGGGAGTGCCCTGGGTGTCCCTGGGGGTGCCCTGCCTGTCCCCTAGGTGTCCATGGGGGTGCCCTGGGTGTCCCTGGGGTTCCCTGGCTGTCCCGTACGTGTACTTGGGGTTCCCTGGAGGTCCCCTAGGTGTCCCTGGGGGTGCCCTGAGTGTCCCTGGGCTGCCCTGGCTGTCCCCTTCGTGTCCCTGGGGGTGCCCAGGGTGTCCCTGGGGGTGCCCTTGCTGTCCCGTAGGTGTCCCTGGGGGTGCCCTGGCTGTCCCCTGGGTGTCCCTGGGGTGCCCTGGCTGTCCTCTATGTGTCCCTGGGGGTGCCCTTGCTGTCCCGTAGATGTCCCTGAGGGTTCCTTGGGTGTCCCTGGGGGTACCCTGGCTGTCCTTGGGGTGCTCGGGCTGTCCCCTTGGTGTCCCTGGGGGTGCCCTGACTGTCCCCTAGCTGTCCCTGGGGGTGCCCTGGCTGTCCCTGGGGTGCCATGGCTGTCCTCTACGTGTCCCTGGGGGTGCCCTGGCTGTCCCCTAGGTGTCCCTGGGGGTGCCCTGGCTGTCCCCTAGGTGTCCCTGGGGGTGCCCTGGCTGTCCCCTAGGCGGCCCTTGGGGTGCCCCGGGTGTCCCTGGGGTGCCCTGGCTGTCCCCTAGGTGTCCCTTGGGGTGCCCTGGGTGTCCCTGGGGGTGCCCTGGCTGTCCCCTAGGTGTCCCTGGGGGTGCCCTGCCTGTCCCCTAGGTGTCCATGGGAGTGCACTGGGTGTCCCTGGGGGTGCTCAGGGTGTCCCTGGTGTTCCCTGGCTGTCCCCTAGGTGTCCCTGGGGGGGCCCTGGCTATCCCCTAGGTGTCCCTGGGGGAGCCCTGGCTGTCCCTGGGGGTGCCCTGGCTGTCCCCTACGTGTCCCTGGAGCTGCCCGTGGTGTCCCTGAGGTGCCCTGGGGGTGCCCTGGCTGACCCTGGAGTGTCCTTTCTGTCCCCTAGGTGTCCCTGGGGGGGGCCTTGGCTGTCCCCTAGGTGTCCCTGGGGGTGCCCTGGCTGTCCCTAGGGTGCCCTGGGGGTGCCCTGGCTGTCCCTGGAGTGCCCTGGCTGTCCCCTAGGTGTCCCTGGGGGTGCCCTGGGTGTCCCTGGGGTGCCCTGGCTGTCCTCTACGTGTCCCTGGGGGTGCCCAGTGTGTCCCTGGGGGTGCCCTGGCTGTCCCCTCGGTGTCCCTCGGGGTGCCCTGGCTGTCCCCTAGGTGGCCCTGGGGGTGCCCTGGGGGTCCCTGGGAGTGCCCTGGAGGTCCCCTAGGTGTCCCTGGGGGTGCCCTGGCTTTCCCTAGGGTGCCCTGGGGGTGCCCTGGCTGTCCCTGGAGTGCCCAGGCTGTCCTCTCGGTGTCCCTGGGGGTGCCCTGACTGTCCTTGGGGTGCCCAGGGGGTGCCCTGGCTGTCCCCTAGGTGTCCCTGGGGGTGCCCTGGGTGTCCCTGGGTTGCCCTGGCTGTCCTCTACGTGTCCCTGGGGGTGCCCAGTGTGTCCCTGGGGGTGCCCTGGCTGTCCCCTAGGTGTCCCTGGGGGTGCCCTGGCTGTCCCCTTGGTGTCCCTGGGGGTGCTCTGGCTGTCCTTGGGGTGCTCTGGTTGTCCCCTTGGTGTCCCTAGGGGTGCCCTGGCTGTCCTTGGGGTGCTCTGGCTGTCCCCTAGGTGTCCCTGGGGGTGCCCTGGCTGTCCCTGGGGTGCCATGGCGGTCCTCTACGTGTCCCTGGGGGTGCCCTGCCTGTCCTCTAGATGTCCCTGTGGGTGCCCTGGCTGTCCCCTCGGTGTCCCTGGGGGTGCCCTGCCTGTCCCCTAGGTGTCCCTGGGGGGGCCCTGGCTGTCCCTGTGGTTCCCTGGCTGTCCCGTACGTGTCCTTGTGGTTCCTTGGAGGTCCCCTAGGTGTCCCTGGGGGGTGCCCTGAGTGTCCCTGGGCTGCCCTGGCTGTCCCCTACGTGTCCCTGGGGGTGCCCAGGGTGTCCCTGGGGGTGCCCTTGCTGTTCCGTAGGTGGCCCTGGGGGTGCCCTGGGTGTCCCTAGGGTACCCTGGCTGTCCCCTGGGTGTCCCTGGGGTGCCCTGGCTGTCCCCTGGGTGTCCCTGGGGTGCCCTGGCTGTCCCCTTGGTGTCCCTGGGGGTGCCCTGGCTGTCTTTGGGGTGCTCGGTCTGTCCCCTTGGTGTCCCTGGGGGTGCCCTGCTGTCCCCTAGGTGTCCCTGGGGGTGCCCTGGCTGTCCCTTAGGCGGCCCTTGGGGTGCCCTGGGTGTCCCTGGGGTGCCCTGGCTGTCCCCTAGGTGTCCCTTGGGGTGCCCTGGGTGTCCCTGAGGGTGCCCTGGCTGTCCCTAGGGTGCCCTGGCTGTGCCCTTGGTGTCCTTGGGGCTGCCCTGGCTGTCCCTAGGGTGCCCTGGCTGTCCCCTAGGTGTCCCTGGGGGTGCCCTGGTGTCCCTCGGGGTGCCCTGGCTGTCCCCTAGGTGTCCCTGGGGGTGCCCAGGGTGTCCCTGAGGTTGCCCTTGCTGTCCCGTAGGTGTCCCTGGGGGTGCCCTGGGCGTCCCTGGGGTGCCCTGGCTGTCCCCTAGGTGTCCCTGTGGGTGCCCTAGCTGTCCCCTTGGTGTCCCTGGGGTGCCCTGGCTGACCCCTAGGTGTCCCTGGGGGTGCCCTGGCTGTCCTTGGGGTGCTCTTGGTTTCTCTGGGGGTGCCCTGGCTGTCCCTGGGGTGCCATGGCTGTCCCCTAGGTGTCCCTAGGGTGCCCTGGCTGTCCCCTATGTGTCCCTGGGGGTGCCCTGGCTGTCCCTGGGGGTGCCCTTGCTGTCCCGTAGGTGTCCCTCGGGGTGCCCTGGGCGTCCCTGGGGTGCCCTGGATGTCCCCTAGGTGTCCCTGGGGGTGCCCTGGCTGTCCCCTTGGCGGCCCTGAGTTGCCCTGGCTGTCCCCTGGGTGTCCCTGGGGGTGCCCTGGCTGTCCTTGGGGTGCTCTGCCTGTCCCCTGGGTGTCCCTGTGGTTCCCTGGCTGTCCCCTAGGTGTCCCTGGTGGTGCCCTGGGTGTCCCTGGGGGTGCCCAGGGTGTCCCTGGGGTTCCCTGGCTGTCCCCTCGGTGTCCCTGGGGGGGCCCTGGCTGTCCCTGGAGTGCCCTGGCTATCCCCTAGGCGGCCCTGGGGGTGCCCTGGGTGTCCCTGGGGTGCCCTGGCTGTCCCCTAGGTGTCCCTGGGGGTCCCCTTGGTGTCCCTGGGGGTGCCCAGGGTGTCCTTTAGGTGTCCCTGGGGGTGCCCTTGCTGTCCCCTAGGTGTCCCTGGGGGTGCCCGTGCTGTCCCTGGAGTTTCCTGGCTGTCCCCTTGGTGTCCCTGGTGGTGCCCTGGCTGTGCCCTCGGTGTCCCTGAGGGTGCCCTGGCTGTCCCTAGGGTGCCCTGGCTGTCCCCTAGGTGGCCCTGGGGGTGCCCTGGCTGTCCCTAGGGTGCCCTGGCTGTCCCCTAGGTGTCCCTGGGGGTGCCCTGGGTGTCCCTGGTGTGCCCTGGCTGTCCCCAAGGTGTCCCTGTGGGTGCCCAAAGTGTCCCTGGGTGTTCCCTGGCTGTCCCCTAGGGGTCTCTGGGGGTGCCCTGGCTGTCCCGTCAGTGTCCCTGGGGGTGCCCTGCCTGTCCCCTAGGTGTCCCTGGGTGTCCCCTTGGTGTCCCTGGGGGAGCCCAGGGTGTCCCTTAGGTGTCCCTGGAGGTGCCCTTGCTGTCCCCTAGGTGTCCCTGGGGGTGCCCTGGCTGTCCCTAGGGTGCCCTGGCTGTCACCTAGGTGTCCCTGGGGGTGCGCTGGTGTCCCTCGGGGTGCCCTGGCTGTCCCCTAGGTGTCCCTGGGGGTGCCCTGGCTGTCCCTGGAGTGCCCTGGCTGTCCCCTAGGTGTCCCTGGGGGTGCCCTGGCTGTCCCCTAGGTGTCCCTGGGAGTGCCCTGGCTTTCCCCTTGGTGTCCCTGGGGGTGCCCTGGCTGTCTCCTAGGTGTCCCTGGGGGTGCCCTGGGTGTGCCTGGGGTGCCCTGGCTGTCCCCTAGGTGTCCCTGGGGGTGCCCAGGGTGTCCCTGGGGATGCCCTGGCTGTCCCCTTGGTGGCCCTGGGGGTGCCCTGGGTGTCCCTCGGGGTGCCGTGGAGGTCCCCTAGGTGTCCCTGGGGGTGCCCTGGCTGTCCCTGGGGTGCCCTGGCTGTCCCCAAGGTGTCCCTGGGGGTGCCCTGCCTGTCCTCTCGGTGTCCCTGGGGGTGCCCTGGCTGTGCCCTCGGTGTCCCTGGGGGTGCCCTGGCTGTCCCTAGGGTGCCCTTGCTGTCCCCTAGGTGTCCCTGGGTGTGCCCTGGGTGTCCATAGGCGTGCACAGGGTGTCCCTGGGGTTCCCTGGCTGTCCCCTAGGTGTCCCAGGGGGGGCCCTGGCTGTCCCCTAGGTGTCCCTGGGGGTGCACATGTTGTCCCTGGGGTTCCCTGGCTGTCCCCTAGGTGTCCCTGGGGGTGCCCTGGGTGTCCCTGGGGGGGCCCTGCCTGTCTTCTAGGGGTCCCTGGGGGTGCATTAGGTGTCCCTGGGGGTGCCCCGAGTGTCCCTGGGGTTCCCTGGCTGTCCCCTCGGTGTCCCTGGGGGTGCCCTGGGTGTCCGTGGGGGGGCCCTGGCTGTCCCCTAGGTGTCCCTGGGGGTGCATTACGTGTCCCTGGGGGTGCCCAGGGTGTCCCTGGGGTTCCCTGGCTGTCCCCTAGGTGTCCCTGGGGTGGCCCTGATGTCCCTGGGTTGCCCTGGCTGTCCCCTAGGTGTCCCTGCCTCGCTTGTATCCTCGACTCCGCCTCCGGCGCCATGGTGACTCCCCTCCCAGTCTGGACCATTGTGGCCTCACCCCCTCCCCTGGGGCCATCCGACCCATCCCAGTATAGACCAGTAAGGCACCGAGTGGCCACCATGGACCCCCACACGCCTGCCAGTTCATCCCAGTTCATCCCAGTCCACTCTTCGTCCATCCCAGGTTTCTCTGGTCACCCTCCCAGTGCTCTCAGTCCATCCCAGTCCCGCAGGTGTTGGTGCTTGGGGCTTGATGAGCTGGTGCCTGTCCGCAACGTGGAGCGGCTCAAACGGGACCTCAGGGTGAGGGGGGCGCGGATTTGGGGGGATCCTGGGGGTCCTGAGTTGTCGTGGAGGGGGTTTTTGGGTTGTGGGGGGTCTGGGGGGAGTCCTGGGGGCTGCTTTGGGTGCTTTGGGGGGTATTCGGGAGGTTTGGGCGGCGCATTTGAGGCATCAAAGAACCTGAGGAGGGTTTTGATAGCTCCTGGAGGTGGAGGCGGCCGTGGGGGTGAGCTGGCTGTCCCAGGGGGTTCCTGGCTGTCCCTCGATGTCCCTGGGGTGCCCTGGCTGTCCCTGGGGGTGCCCTGCCTCTCCCCTAGGTGTCCCTGGGGGTGCCCTGGCTGTCCCCTACGTGTCCCTGGGGGTGCCCAGGCAGTCCTTAGGGTGCCCTACATGTCCCCTAGGTGTCCCTGGGGGTGCCCTGCCTGTCCCCTAGGTGTCCCAGGGGGTGCCCTGCCTGTCCCCTAGATGTCCATGGGGGTGCCATGAGTGTCCCTGGAGTGCCCTGGCTGTCCCCTAAATGTCCCTGGGGGTGCCGTGGCTGTCCCCTAGGTGTCCCTGGGGGTGTCCTGCCTTCCCCTCGGTGTCCCTGGGGGTGCCCTGGTTGTCCCTGGGGAGCCCTGGCTGTCCCCTAGGTGTCCCTGAGGGTGCCCTGGGTGTCCCTGGCGTGCCCTGGCTGTCCCCTAGGTGTCCCTGGGGGACCCCTTGGTGTCCCTGGGGGTGCCCAGGGCGTCCCCTAGGTGTCCCTGGGGGTGCCCTGGCTGTCCCCTAGGTGTCCATGGGTGTGCCCTGGGTGTCCCTGGGTTGCCCTGGCTGTCCCTCTACGTGTCCCTGGGGGTGCCCAGTGTGTCCCTGGGGGTGCCCTGGCTGTCCCCTAGGTGTCCCTGGGGGTGCCCTGGCTGTCCCCTTGGTGTCCCTGGGGGTGCTCTGGCTGTCCTTGGGGTGCTCTGGTTGTCCCCTTGGTGTCCCTAGGGGTGCCCTGGCTGTCCTTGGGGTGCTCTGGCTGTCCCCTAGGTGTCCCTGGGGGTGCCCTGGCTGTCCCTGGGGGTGCCATGGCGGTCCTCTACGTGTCCTGGAGGTGCCCTGCCTGTCCTCTAGATGTCCCTGTGGGTGCCCTGGCTGTCCCCTCGGTGTCCCTGGGGGTGCCCTGCCTGTCCCCTAGGTGTCCCTGGGGGGGCCCTGGCTGTCCCTGTGGTTCCCTGGCTGTCCCGTACGTGTCCTTGTGGTTCCTTGGAGGTCCCCTAGGTGTCCCTGGGGGGTGCCCTGAGTGTCCCTGGGCTGCCCTGGCTGTCCCCTACGTGTCCCTGGGGGTGCCCAGGGTGTCTCTGGGGGTGCCCTTGCTGTTCCGTAGGTGGCCCTGGGGGTGCCCTGGGTGTCCCTAGGTACCCTGGCTGTCCCCTGGGTGTCCCTGGGGTGCCCTGGCTGTCCCCTGGGTGTCCCTGGGGTGCCCTGGCTGTCCCCTTGGTGTCCCTGGGGGGTGCCCTGGCTGTCTTTGGGGTGCTCGGTCTGTCCCCTTGGTGTCCCTGGGGGGTGCCCTGCTGTCCCCCTAGGTGTCCCTGGGGGTGCCCTGGCTGTCCCTTAGGCGGCCCTTGGGGTGCCCTGGGTGTCCCTGGGGTGCCCTGGCTGTCCCTAGGTGTCCCTTGGGGTGCCCTGGGTGTCCCTGAGGGTGCCCTGGCTGTCCCTAGGGTGCCCTGGCTGTGCCCTTGGTGTCCTTGGGGCTGCCCTGGCTGTCCCTTAGGGTGCCCTGGCTGTCCCCTAGGTGTCCCTGGGGGTGCCCTGGTGTCCCTCGGGGTGCCCTGGCTGTCCCCTAGGTGTCCCTGGGGGTGCCCAGGGTGTCCCTGAGGTTGCCCTTGCTGTCCCGTAGGTGTCCCTGGGGGTGCCCTGGGCGTCCCTGGGGTGCCCTGGCTGTCCCCTAGGTGTCCCTGTGGGTGCCCTAGCTGTCCCCTTGGTGTCCCTGGGGTGCCCTGGCTGACCCCTAGGTGTCCCTGGGGGTGCCCTGGCTGTCCTTGGGGTGCTCTTGGTTTCTCTGGGGGTGCCCTGGCTGTCCCTGGGGTGCCATGGCTGTCCCCTAGGTGTCCCTAGGGTGCCCTGGCTGTCCCCTATGTGTCCCTGGGGGTGCCCTGGCTGTCCCTGGGGGTGCCCTTGCTGTCCCGTAGGTGTCCCTCGGGGTGCCCTGGGCGTCCCCGGGGTGCCCTGGATGTCCCCTTAGGTGTCCCTGGGGGTGCCCTGGCTGTCCCCTTGGCGGCCCTGAGTTGCCCTGGCTGTCCCCTGGGTGTCCCTGGGGGTGCCCTGGCTGTCCTTGGGGTGCTCTGCCTGTCCCCTGGGTGTCCCTGTGGTTCCCTGGCTGTCCCCTAGGTGTCCCTGGTGGTGCCCTGGGTGTCCCTGGGGGTGCCCAGGGTGTCCCTGGGGTTCCCTGGCTGTCCCCTCGGTGTCCCTGGGGGGGCCCTGGCTGTCCCTGGAGTGCCCTGGCTATCCCCTAGGCGGCCCTGGGGGTGCCCTGGGTGTCCCTGGGGTGCCCTGGCTGTCCCCTAGGTGTCCCTGGGGGTCCCCTTGGTGTCCCTGGGGGTGCCCAGGGTGTCCTTTAGGTGTCCCTGGGGGTGCCCTTGCTGTCCCCTAGGTGTCCCCTGGGG
Organism: Chamaea fasciata; assembly: GCF_029207755.1. Taxonomy (NCBI): domain Eukaryota; kingdom Metazoa; phylum Chordata; class Aves; order Passeriformes; family Sylviidae; genus Chamaea; species Chamaea fasciata. Next base: position 64,674 of record NW_027094655.1, read on the forward strand.
GTGCCCGTGCTGTCCCTGGAGTTTCCTGGCTGTCCCCTTGGTGTCCCTGGTGGTGCCCTGGCTGTGCCCTCGGTGTCCCTGAGGGGTGCCCTGGCTGTCCCTAGGGTGCCCTGGCTGTCCCCTAGGTGGCCCTGGGGGTGCCCTGGCTGTCCCTAGGGTGCCCTGGCTGTCCCCTAGGTGTCCCTGGGGGTGCCCTGGGTGTCCCTGGTGTGCCCTGGCTGTCCCCAAGGTGTCCCCTGTGGGTGCCCAAAGTGTCCCTGGGTGTGCCCTGGCTGTCCCCTAGGGGTCTCTGGGGGTGCCCTGGCTGTCCCGTCAGTGTCCCTGGGGGTGCCCTGCCTGTCCCCTAGGTGTCCCTGGGTGTCCCCTTGGTGTCCCTGGGGGAGCCCAGGGTGTCCCTTAGGTGTCCCTGGAGGTGCCCTTGCTGTCCCCCTAGGTGTCCCTGGGGGTGCCCTGGCTGTCCCTAGGGTGCCCTGGCTGTCACCTAGGTGTCCCTGGGGGTGCGCTGGTGTCCCTCGGGGTGCCCTGGCTGTCCCCTAGGTGTCCCCTGGGGGTGCCCTGGCTGTCCCTGGAGTGCCCTGGCTGTCCCCTAGGTGTCCCTGGGGGTGCCCTGGCTGTCCCCTAGGTGTCCCTGGGAGTGCCCTGGCTTTCCCCTTGGTGTCCCTGGGGGTGCCCTGGCTGTCTCCTAGGTGTCCCTGGGGGTGCCCTGGGTGTGCCTGGGGTGCCCTGGCTGTCCCCTAGGTGTCCCTGGGGGTGCCCAGGGTGTCCCTGGGGATGCCCTGGCTGTCCCCTTGGTGGCCCTGGGGGTGCCCTGGGTGTCCCTCGGGGTGCCGTGGAGGTCCCCTAGGTGTCCCTGGGGGTGCCCTGGCTGTCCCTGGGGTGCCCTGGCTGTCCCCAAGGTGTCCCTGGGGGTGCCCTGCCTGTACTCTCGGTGTCCCTGGGGGTGCCCTGGCTGTGCCCTCGGTGTCCCTGGGGGTGCCCTGGCTGTCCCTAGGGTGCCCTTGCTGTCCCCCTAGGTGTCCCTGGGGTTCCCTGGCTGTCCCCTAGGTGTCCCAGGGGGGGCCCCTGGCTGTCCCCTAGGTGTCCCTGGGGGTGCACATGTTGTCCCTGGGGTTTCCCTGGCTGTCCCCTAGGTGTCCCTGGGGGTGCCCTGGGTTGTTCCCTGGGGGGGCCCTGCCTGTCTTCTAGGGGTCCCTGGGGGTGCATTAGGTGTCCCTGGGGGTGCCCCGAGTGTCCCTGGGGTTCCCTGGCTGTCCCCTCGGTGTCCCTGGGGGGTGCCCTGGGTGTCCGTGGGGGGCCCTGGCTGTCCCCTAGGTGTCCCTGGGGGTGCATTACGTGTCCCCTGGGGGTGCCCAGGGTGTCCCTGGGGTTTCCCTGGCTGTCCCCTAGGTGTCCCTGGGGGTGGCCCTGATGTCCCTGGGTTGCCCTGGCTGTCCCCTAG
>NW_027094656.1:0-65997 GCF_029207755.1 Chamaea fasciata
GGGTCCCGTGGTGACCCGGGGGGATTTGGGGACCCCCCAGGTGTTCGCAGACACGGTGGGCCCCGCGGACAAACACGAGGCGCGGCTGCGGCGGCGCTTCCCGGGGCTGGGGGTCACCGTGCGGCCCAAGGCCGACGCGCTGTTCCCGGTGGTCAGTGCGGCCAGCATCTGCGCCAAGGTGGGCACTGGGACCCCCGAACCCCCGGAATGACCCCCCCGAACCCCCAAACTGACCCCCCCCCGGGTAGAAACGCCCCCAAACCCCCTGAACTGACCCCCCCCCCCAGACTGACCACCACCCCCCCGAATGACTCCCCCCAGCACCGACCCCCCCAATCCCTCTGAGCCCCCCAAAACCCCCCTGAGCGCCCCCCAAATCCCCCCTGTGCCCCCCGCAGGTGGCCCGGGACCGGGCCGTGCTCCGCTGGAACTTCGTGGAGGATTTGGGGGACCCCGACCGCGACTACGGCTCCGGATACCCCAACGGTGGGGGCCGCGTTTGGGGGGTCCTGGGAAGGTTGTTTTTTTTTGGGGGGGGGGTGGGGGGTGTTTTCCCGATTTTTGGGACACCCCCCCCAATCCCCCTTCCCCTCCCCGCAGACCCCAAGACCAAGGAGTGGCTGAGGAGGAACCTGGAGCCGGTGTTTGGGTTCCCCCAACTCGTCCGGTTCAGCTGGGGCACGGCCCAGGCGCTGCTGCAGGCGGGGGGCGTCCCCGTGCTCTGGTACGGCGGGGGTCTGGGGGGGAATCGGGGGTCCTGGGGGGGCACAGGGGGGTCTTGGGGGGGTCCTGGGGGGCACAGGGGGGGTCCTGGGAGGAGAATGGGGGGCCCTGGGGAGGTCCTGGGGGTCCTGAGATGTGATTTGTGGGGTCTTGGGTGGGCACTGGGGGGCACAGGGGGGTCCTAGGGGGTCCTGGGGGGCACAGGGGGGTCTTGGGAGGGTCCTGGGAGGGCACAGGGGGGTCCTGGAGGGGAAAATGAGGGTCGTTGAGGGGGATTAGGGGCTCATGGGGAGGTCCTGGGGGGCACAGGGGGGTCCTCGGGGGTCCTGGGGGAGGCCCTGGGGGTCCTGGGGGGCACAGGGGGGTCTTGGGGGGGTCCTAGGGGGTCCTGGGGGAGGCCCTGGGGGTCCTGGGGGGCACAGGGGGGTCCTGGGGTGGCAAAGAGAGGGGGGGTCCTGTCAGTGCAGTGGGAGGGGGAGGGGTCAGGATATTTCTGCCCCCTCCCCCCCCCCAATCTCCTGTTCCCCACCCCCCCAGGGCTGACGAGGACCCCCCAGACGACCCCCCCTCGGTGCTCTCCTACTTCGCCCGGACCCCTCCCCAAAATTCCCGACCCCCCCACCGGTTCTTCGAGGAGCGCGGCCTGAGGAGCCTGGCCGGGCTGTGACCCCCCCCCCCCAAAAAACGGGGACTCCCCCCAAAAAGAAACAGAGACCCCAACGCAGCTGATCGTTTTCTAATAAAAACCTTTAAAAAAACCCCAAAATCTCCTTTTTTTTTTTCCACTGGGGGGGGTCAGGAATTTTGGGAGGACTCCTCGAGCTGAAATATTTGGGGGGGGGTTTGCCTCCCCCAAATCCAACCCCGGAGGGGGATAAAGGGATCCCGGGTGACCCCCCCGGAGCCCCCCCGGGTTAATCAGCGCTGGCCCGAGGCCTGGAAAGCGCCGTGGCCTCAATCCCGGCGGGATTACGGGGGGGGGGGCTGATCTGGGGGGGTCACACCGGGGCAGGGCGGGGCGGGGGGGGGGGGGCCCGAGCACCCCAAACCCCCCCCCCCCACCGAGGGTCCAAATTTTGGGGGGGGGGGGGGGTCTTTAATGGGATGGGGGAGTCGTGACCACGGGGGGGAATTCAGCCCTGGGGGGTCTCTAATTGGGTCTGGGGGCGTTCCTGCCCCGAATTCCCCCCGGGGGGGGCACGGACCCCTCCCCGCCGCCGTTTCAGCACCGCGGACAGCGGGAATTTGGGGGGGGGGGGGCACAGGGCTGAACCGCCCCGCCGCTGGGGGGCGCCCTGGGCCCGGCGGGGATGGGCGGGGCCGGGGGCGGGGCCTGGGCGTGGTCAGGGGGCGGGGCCAGTCGGGGGTCCCGGGCGATGGCGGTGGGCGGCTGAAGGGGGGGGGGGGGGCTGCGGGTACCGGGGGTTACCGGGGGGGGGGGAAAAAGCGAGGCCGGGACCCCCCCGGCACCGGAACCGGCACCGGAACCGGCACCGCGCCATGGATGACTCGGGCGTGATCCGCCGGCGGCGGCTGCAGGTACCGGGAGTGGCGGCGGCGGCGGGGGGGGGGCGGGTTGTTATTGATGTGGGAACCGGGACCGGGAGGGGGTCGGGACCGGAGCATGGAGGAACCGGTACCGGGGCTATCAATGCTGGAGGGGATCGGTACCGGGGGAGGAGGGAATGCGGTGTCCGCACCGGGAGGATAACGGTACCGGGAGGGAGGGGGGATGCGGGTACCGGGGGATGCGGGCATCGGTACCGGAGGGGTTCAATCGGTACCGGAGGGGTTCGATCGGTACCGGAGGGGATTGGATCGGTACCGGAGGGGATTGGATCGGTACCGGAGGATGCGGGGATCGGTACCGGAGAGGATTGGATCGGTACCTGAGGATGCGGGGATCGGTACCAGAGGGGATTGGATCGGTACCGGAGGGGTTGGATCGGTACCGGAGCGGTTGGATCGGTACCGGAGGGGCTGGATCAGCACCGGGCACTGCAGGCCCTTCCGCAGGGCGGTACCGGGCAGGGCGGGGGGCTCAGCGCCGCGCCGGTACCGGGCAGGTTCAGGCCATGCCGGCCCGGTACCGGAGCTGTCCGGGGCCGTCCGCTACCGGCGGGGCTCGGTTCGGACACCGGGCGGCCCCGAGCGGGGCGGGGGGGGGAACGGAGGCCGCGGTGCCCCCCCCCCGAGCGGGGTGGGGGGGTCCGGTTCGGTCCGGTTCGGTCCGGTTCGGTCCGGTCCGGTTCGGTGCCCCACCCGTTGCCGCTGTTCCAGAAGGAGCTGCCGCTGCCGCGGAAGAGCAGCAGGTGAGACCCCCCACCCCGTGCCCCCCCCACCATTGCGCCCCCCCAAAAAACCCGCCCCAAGCCCCGCCCAGGCCCCGCCCACTGCAGCCGCCGCGGCCCCCCCCCCGGCCCCCCCGCCCCGCCGCCGCCCCGGAGCCCCCCGAGCCCCCGGAGCCCCCGATGCCGGTGCCGGTGGGCAGCAGCATGTTCCGCCGCTCCAAGAGGTACCGGGGGGCCGCGGCCTTCCTCCCGCATCGGCGTCATCCTCAGCCTCCGTCGGCCATCGCCGTCCTCAGCCTTCATCGTCCATCCTCAGCCTTCATCATCCTCAGCCTCCATCCCCATCCTCAGCCTTCATCATCCTCATCGTCATCCTCATCCTTAGCCTTCATCATCCTCATCCTCCATCCCCATCCTCAGCCTTCACCATCCTCATCGTCATCCTCATCCTCCGTCCTCAGCCTTCATCATCCTCAGCCTTCTGCCTGCCGTGTCCTCCTCATCCTCTTCCTCCTTCATCATCCTCCTGCTCCATCCTCATCCTCTTTTTCCTTCATCATCCTCCTTCTCCATCCTCATCCTCTTCCTCCTTCATCCTCATTCCCCGCTCCTCCGTCCTCATCCTCGTCCCCCCTCCTTCATCGTCATCCCTCTCCATCCTCATCTTCATCCTCCCCTGCTTCATCCTCATCCTCTTTCCATCCTCATCCTCATCCCCGCTCCTTCATCCTCCATCTCCCCCACCCTCTCCCTCCTCATCCTCCCCTCTCCCCCCGCCCTTCCTCACCCTCCATCCTCATCCTCACCCCTCCCCCCGAGCCCCCCCCCCCCCGCCCGCTCTCCCCGACCCCCCCCATTCTCTCCCCTCGACATTTGGGGAGGGGGCTGTGGGTGCTCCCGTCCCCCAGCCTGGGGACGGTGGGGGGGGTCTCTGTGTGGGGGGGGGCTCGGGGGGGGTCCCATCCACCCCCCCCACGACCCCTCCCCTCCCCCCCCAGCTGCCGCACCAACAACCGGAAGAGCCTGATCCTGACCAGCACCTCCCCCACCCTCCCGCGGCCACACTCGCCGCTGCCCGGACACATCGGTGAGACCCCCGGTGTCCCCTGACCCCCCCCGGTGTCCCCTGACCCCCCCCGTGTCACCTGACCCCCCCCTCAGTGTCCCCAAACCCCCCCCGGTGTACCCGGACACATCGGTGAGACCCCCGGGACCCCCGGTGTCCCCGACCCCCTCCCGGTGTCACTGACACACATCAGTGAGACCCCCGGGACCCCCGGTGTCACTGACCCCCCCTCAGTGTCCCCAAACCCCCCCCGGTGTCCCCGGACACATCGGTGAGACCCCCGGGACCCCCGGTGTCCCCGACCCCCTCCCGGTGTCACTGACACACATCGGTGAGACCCCCGGGACCCCCCGGTGTCCCCTGACCCCCCCCCGGTGTCCCCAAATCCCCCCCGGTGTCACTGACACACATCGGTGGGACCCCCGGGACCCCCGGTGTCACTGACCCCCCTCAGTGTCCCCAAAGCCCCCCGGTGTCACTAACACACATCGGTGGGACCCCCGGGACCCCCCCGGTGTCACTGACCCCCCCTCAGTGTCCCCAAATCCCCCCTCAGTGCCCCCCCAGCCCCTCCCCATGTCCCCAACCCCGGACCGCCCCCCCCCGTGTCCCCAAATCCCCCCTCCCCCGAATGTCCTGCGACCCCCTTGTTGTCCCCCCCGCCTCCCCGTTTTTCTCCCTGGGGTGTCCCCCCCCCCGGCTTGGCCCCGCCCACCCGCGCGCCGGGGAGGGCGTGGCCTGGCAGGGCGGGGTCGATGACGTCACCCTCACCTGTGCGCGCAGGTAACAGCCCCTTGGACAGCCCCCGCAACTTCTCCCCCAGCGCCCCCGCCCACTTCTCCTTCGCCTCCTCCCGCCGGTGAGGGGGGGCTGGGGGGGCCGGTGTCACGGTGGGCGGGGGACACAGGTTGGGGACACCTGTGACAAGCGGGGGGGGCTGGGTGGGGGTCAATGGGTGGGTGCCGGAGGGGGTTCGGGGGGGTCGCTGGGGTCAAGGGAGGGGTCCCCAATGTCCGGGGGGTGTCCCCAATGTCCAGGGGGTGTCCGGGGGTGTCCCCAATGTCCGGGGGGTGTCCCCAATGTCCGGGGGGTGTCCAGGGATGTCCCCAATGTCCAGGGGTGTCCCCAATGTCCAGGGGGTGTCCCCAATGTCCGGGGGTGTCCCCAGTGTCCGGGAGTGTCCCCAATGTCCAGGGGATGTCCCCAATGTCCAGGGGTGTCCCCAATGTCCGGGGAGTGTCCCCAACGTCCAGGGGGTGTCCGGGGATGTCCCCAATGTCTGGGAGTGTCCAGGGGTGTCCCCAATGTCCAGGGGATGTCCCCAATATCCAGGGGTGTCCCCAATGTCCGGGAGTGTCCCCAATGTCCGGGGGTGTCCCCAATGTCCAGGGGATGTCCCCAATGTCCAGGGGTGTCCCCAATGTCCGGGGAGTGTCCCCAATGTCCAGGGGGTGTCCGGGGATGTCCCCAATGTCTGGGAGTGTCCAGGGGTGTCCCCAATGTCCAGGGGATGTCCCCAATATCCAGGGGTGTCCCCAATGTCCGGGAGTGTCCCCAATGTCCGGGGGTGTCCCCAATGTCCGGGAGTGTCCCCAATGTCCGGGGGGTGTCCAGGGATGTCCCCAATGTCCAGGGGTGTCCCCAATGTCCGGGGGTGTCCCCAATGTCCACGGAGTGACAACAACCCATCCGGGGGGGCTCCCACGTGGCCGAGGGCGGTGACAAGGACACCTGGGGACATTTGGGGACGTTTGGGGACAGGACCCCCCCCGCTCCCCTCCCAACCCGGGGGTCCCCTGAGCCCCCCCGTGCCCCCCCAGGGCCGACGGGCGCCGCTGGTCGCTGGCGTCGCTGCCCTCCTCGGGCTATGGCACCAACACGCCCAGCTCCACCGTCTCGGTGAGTCGGGGGGCTCGGGACCCCCGGGGGGGGGCTCGGGGGGTCCGTGGTGGATTTGGGGAGAGGGGAGGGGGGGGTTAGGGATTTGGGGGGATTTTAGGGGTTCCGGAAGGTTCTGGGGGGGGGAGTCCCTAGGGAGTGACCTGGGGGGTGACTGGGGCGGTCTGTCGGGGGTCCCAGGGGATGACCCGGGGGTCCCGGGGGGTGACCCAGGGGTGACATGGGGGTGACCCGGGGGTGACCCGGGGATGACCCGGGGATGTCTGGGGTGACCTGAGGGTCCCGGGGGGTGACCCGGGGGTGTCTGGGGTGACCCGGGGGTCCCGGGGGGTGACCCGGGGGTGTCTGGGGTGACCTGAGGGTCCCGGGGGGTGACCCGGGGATGTCTGGGGTGACCCGGGGGTCCCGGGGGATGACCCGGGGGTGTCTGGGGTGACCCGGGGGTCCCGGGGGGTGAGCCGGGGATGACCCGGGGGTGTCTGGGGTGAGCCGGGGGTCCCGGGGGGTGACCCGGGGGTGTCTGGGGTGACCCGGGGGTCCCGGGGATGAGCCGGGGGTGACGCGGGCGCGCAGTCCTCGTGCTCGTCGCAGGAGCGGCTGCACCAGCTGCCGGCCCAGCCCACGGCCGAGGAGCTGCGCTTCCTGTCGCGACATTTCGGCAGCTCCGAGAGCCTCGCCGAGGAGGATGGGGGGGCTCGGGGGGGCGCCGCCCCCCGGCCCCGCTCCCGCAGCCTCAGGTGGGCCCCGGGGACCCCCCCGGTAATGAGGGGGGCGTGGGGGTTTGGGGGGGGGATCGAGGGGATTAGGGGTGGGGGGATTTTTGGGGGGTCACCGTGGGGTTGGGGGTCACTGTGGTTTAATGGGGCGCGGTCAGAGGAGGGTGGGGGGATCACTGTGGGGTTTGGGGGAATTATGGGGGGGTCACTTTGGGGGTCACCGTGGGGTTTGGGGTCACCGTGGGGTTTGGGGTGTCACTGTGGGGTTTGGGGGGATTATGGGGGGTCACTGTGGGATGTGGGGTCACTGTGGTTTAAGGGGGGGGTCAGAGGAGGGTGGGGCGTCATTCCTGGGTTTGGGGTCACCATGGGGTTTGGGGGGGTCACTGTGGGGTTTGGGGGGTCACCGTGGGTTAGGGAGGGGCTGGGATTTGGGGTCACCCACAGCAGCTCGGGGTGGGGGGGGGTCCATGGGGTGACACCGCGGTGGGAGGTGGGTGGGGGGTCCTGGGGGGGCCCAGGAAGGGGTGCTGGGGGGATGGGACACTTGGGGGTCCCGCAGGGGTCCCAGCCGTGCCCCCCTCCCCCAGCCCCGGGCGCTCACCCTCGTCCCACGACAACGAGATCGTGATGATGAACCACGTGTACAAGGAGAGGTTCCCCAAGGTGGGGCCGGGGGGCGCCTGGGGGGCTCCAGGGGAGGGGCTGTGGGGTGGCCATGGGGCCAGTTCTGGGATCCTGGGGTGTTCCTGTGTGGCTGTGGGGTGACCATGGGGACATTTAAGGTGTCTCAGGGGGCTGTGGGGTGTCCCTCGGGGCTGTGGGGTGGCCATGGGGCTGATTTTGGGGTCTCTGGGGTGTCCCCGTGGCCGGTCCCAGTGTCTGTAGGTTCTGTGGGGTGTCCCTGGGGCCGGTTTTGGGTTCCATGGGGTGGCCATGGGGTCTGTGGGGTGTCCCCGTGGCTGGTCCCGATGTCCCTGTGTTCTGTGGGGTGTCCCTGGGGTCGGTTTTTGGGTCTCAGGGATCTATGGGGTGTCCCTGTGCCGGGTTTTGGGGTCTCAGGGGTCTCAGGGGTGTCCCTGTGCCGGGTTTTGGGGTCTCAGGGGTGTCCCTGTGCTGGGTTTTGGGGTCTCAGGGGTCTCAGGGGTGTCCCTGTGCCGGGTTTTGGGGTCTCAGGGGTCTCAGGGGTGTCCCTGTGCCGGGTTTTGGGGTCTCAGGGGTCTCAGGGGTGTCCCTGTGCTGGGTTTTGGGGTCTCAGGGGTGTCCCTGTGCTGGGTTTTGGGGTCTCAGGGGTCTCAGGGGTGTCCCTGTGCCGGGTTTTGGGGTCTCAGGGGTCTCTGGGGTGTCCCTGTGCCGGGTTTTGGGGTCTCAGGGGTCTCTGGGGTGTCCCTGTGCCGGGTTTTGGGGTCTCAGGGGTCTCTGGGGTGTCCCTGTGCCGGGTTTTGGGGTCTCAGGGGTCTCTGGGGTGTCCCTGTGCCGGGTTTTGGGGTCTCAGGGGTCTCTGGGGTGTCCCCCCGGCGCAGGCCACGGCGCAGATGCAGGAGCGGCTGGAGGAGTTTGTGCGCGGCTGCGGCCCCGGCGGGACCCCGCTGGCCGACGGCGCCCTGAGCTTCATCCAGCACCAGCTGGTGGAGCTGGCCCGGGATTGCCTGGCCAAGGCCCGGCACGGCCTCATCACCGCCGGCTACTTCTGCGAGCTGCAGGAGAACATGGAGCGCCTGCTGCAGGACGTGAGGGACAGCCTGCGCTGGGACGGGGACACGGCGGGAACAGCGGGGACCAATGGGGACCAATGGAGAACAGTGGGGAACAACGGGGAACAACGTGGAACAACGGGGACCAACGGGGAACAGCGGGGACCAATGGGGTCTGATGGGGAACAGTGGGGAACAACGGGGACCAATGGAGAACACTGGGGAACAACGGGGAACAACGGGGACCAATGGGGAACAGTGGGGACCAATGGGGAACAGCGGGGAACAACGGGGACCAATGGGGACCAATGGGGAACAGCGGGGACCAATGGGGAACAGTGGGGAACAGCGGGGAACAGCGGGGACCAATGGGGAACAGTGGGGACCAATGGGGTCCAATGGGGAACAGCGGGGACCAATGGGGAACAGTGGGGACCAATGGGGTCCAATGGGGAACAGCGGGGACCAATGGGGAACAGTGGGGACCAATGGGGTCCAATGGGGACCAATGGGGAACAGCGGGGAACAGCGGGGACCAATGGGGACCAATGGGGAACAGCAGGGAACAGCGGGGACCAATGGGGAACAGCGGGGAACAACGGGGAACAGCAGGGAACAGCGGGGACCAATGGGGAACAGCGGGGACCAATGGGGTCCAACAGGACCCAAGGGGACTCGATGGTACCAAACAGGACCCAAGGGGACCCAAGGGCCCCAGCGGGACCCAACAGGACCCCAAGGGACCCCAAGTGTCCCCTGACCCCCCCGTGTCCCCCCGTGTCCCCGCAGGCGTACGAGCGCTCCGAGTCGGAGGAGGTGGCCTTCATCACCCAGCTGGTGAAGAGGCTCCTCATCATCATCTCCCGCCCCGCGCGGCTGCTCGAGTGCCTGGTGAGGGGTGGCACCTGTCCCCTCACCTGTGGCCCCTCCCCACCTGTGTCCCCTCACCTCCTCACCTGTGTCCTTTCCTCCCTGTCCCCTCCCCTGTCCCCTCACCTGTCCCGTCACCTGTCCGCTGCCATGTCCCCTCACTTGTCACCTCTCTCCTCTGTCCCCTCTCTCACCTGTCCCCTCCCCTGTCCCTTCTCTTACCTGTCCCTGTCTCACCTGTCCGCAGGAGTTTGACCCCGCGGGGCTGTCGCAGCTCCTGGCTGTCACCGCGGGCCGGGCCGAGGGGCCGCTCCGGGCCGACACCCCCCGGTACCTGCTCAGACAGCTGGGCCGGGCCCGGGGGGGACGCACAGGTGAGGGGACAGGTGGGGACAGGGGAGGGGACAAGGCTGAGGAGAGACAGCTGAGGGGACAGGTATGGGGGGATAAGAGTAGGGGGACAGGTGTGAGGGGACAGGTGTGGGGGGCCACCCCCCATGTCCCCACCCACACCTGTGCCTCCCGTGTCCCCCCAGACATGCTGCACCTGGAGGAGCCCGACAGCAGCGGCACCAACACACCTGAGCCCGAGGAGGGGGCTGAGGTGAGCACCGTGTCCCTCCGTGTCTCCCCAGTGTCACCTGTCCCCTTCTGTGTCCCTCTGTGTCCTCATGTCCCCCCATGTCCCTCTCAATGTCCCCCCCCCCGTGCCCCCTTGGTGTCACCTGTCCCCTCTCCGTGTCCCTGCGATGTCAGCTCTCCCCTCCCCGTGTCCCCCGGTGTCACCTGTCCCCCCCAGGGCCGCGCCGCCGCCCCCCGGCCCAAGGAGCCGCCAGGTGAGAGCGACTTTGAGACCATCAAACTCATCAGCAACGGCGCCTATGGGTGAGCACCTGGCGGGGGAATCCCCGCCCGGGGGGCCGGGCCCACCCTCCCCCCCGTATTATCGTGACACGTCGCGACGCCGCAGGGCGGTGTACCTGGTGCGGCACACGGCCACGCGGCAGCGCTTCGCCATGAAGAAGATCAACAAGCAGAACCTGCTGCTGCGGAACCAGGTGCACCAGGCGTTCGTGGAGCGCGACATCCTCACCTTCGCCGAGAACCCCTTCGTGGTCAGCATGTTCTGCTCCTTCCAGACCCGCCGCCACCTCTGCATGGTCATGGAGTACGTGGAAGGTGGGGCCGGGGGGCGCGATATGGGGCGGGGGTCGCGATATGGGGAGGGGGGGGTCGCGATATGGGCAGTGGGGGGCGCGATATGGGGCTTGGGATCGGGATATGGGGATGGACATTGGGATATGGGGACAGGGACTGGGATACGGGGCTGGGTGTCGCAATAGGGGGGTGGGTGTCGTGATAGAGGGGTGGGTGTCACGATATGGGGCTGGGTGTCGGGATACGGGGCTGGTGTCATGGTAACAGTTGTCCCCATGCTCCCCCCATGTCCGCCATTTGTCCCCACTGTCCCCCTGATCCCCTCGTCCCCCTGTCCCTGTGTCCCCCTGTCCCCCCCATCCCTGGTGCTCCGTGTCCCTGTTCTCCCTGCTGTCCCCGCTGTGCCCTCATCCCCTCTGTCCCCCCATGTCCCCACTGTCCCCCTGTCCCCGCTGTCCCCTTGGTGTCCCCCCATGTCCCCTCGCTGTTCCCTCTGTGTCCCTGGTGGTCCCGTTGTCCCCGCTGTGTCCCCTGTGTCCCTGCTGTCCCTGCTGTCCCCCGTGTCCCTGGTGTCCCCACTGTCGCCGTGTCCCTGGTGTCCCTGCTGTCCTCGCTGTGTCCCCGTGTCCCTGGTGTCCCCGCTGTCCCGGTGTCCCTGCTGTCCCCACTGTGTCCCTGGTGTCCCTGGTGTCCCCGCTGTCCCCTGTGTCCCTGGTGTCCCCTGGTGTCCCCGCTGTCCCCGCTGTGTCCCCTGTGTCCCTGGTGTCCCCGTGCCCCTGGTGTCCCCACTCTCCCCGCTGTCCCGGCTGTGTCCCCGGTGTCCCTGCTGTCCCCATGTCCCTGTGTCCCCGGTGTCCCCGCTGTCCCCGCTGTGTCCCTGGTGTCCCCCTGTGTCCCCACTGTCCCCACTGTGTCCCCTGTGTCCCCTGGTGTCCCCCTGTGCCCCTGCTGTCCCCGCTGTGTCCCCTGGTGTCCCTGGTGTCCCTGTGTCCCTGCTGTCCCTGCTGTGTCCCCTGTGTCCCTGGTGTCCCCGCTGTCCCCGTGTCCCTGGTGTCCCCACTCTCCCCGCTGTCCCGGCTGTGTCCCCTGTGTCCCTGCTGTCCCCATGTCCCTGTGTCCCCTGGTGTCCCCCTGTGTCCCTGCTCTCCCCGCTGTGTCCCCTGTGTCCCCTGGTGTCCCCCTGTGTCCCTGCTGTCCCCGCTGTGTCCCCGGTGTCCCCAGGCGGGGACTGCGCCACGCTGCTGAAGCACATCGGGGCGCTGCCGCTGGAGCTGGCCCGGCTCTACTTTGCCGAGACGGTGCTGGCGCTGGAGTACCTGCACACCTACGGCATCGTGCACCGCGACCTCAAACCCGACAAGTGCGGCCCGGGGGGGGGGGGCGTGGGGAGGGGCTGGGGGGGGGAGGGGAGTCTCACCTGGGCCCCGCCCGCCTCACCTGCGCGGCCCCGCCCCCCCGCAGCCTCCTGATCACCTCGCTGGGCCACGTGAAGCTGACGGATTTCGGGCTCTCCAAGATGGGGCTGATGAGCCTGACCACCAACCTGTACGAGGGGCACATGGAGAAGGACGCCAGGGAGTTCCGGGACAAGCAGGTGGGTGCTGCAGGTGGGCACAGGTGTGCGTCACAGGTGCGTTCAGGTGGGTTTCACAGGTGGGTACAGGTGGGTGTGCAGGTGGGAACAGGTGGGCACAGGTGGATGATGCAGGTGGGAACAGGTGAGCTTCGTAGGTGGGCACAGGTGTGTCCAGGTGGGTGCTGCAAGTGGGCACAGGTGGGAGCCACAGGTGCACCGAGTTGTGCCCAGGTGTGCGCTCAGGTGTGTCCGGCTGCACTCAGGTATGCACCCAGGTGTGCCCAGGTGCATGCCCATGTGTGCGCCCAGGTGTGGCCAGGTGCGCCCAGGTGTGCCCAGGTGTGCACTCAGGTAGGCAGCTGCATTCAGGTTTGCCAGGCACAGGGCACAGGGCAGGGCCAGGAGAGCGGGGCGTGTCCCGGCGGCCGCAGGGGCGTGTCCCGGGCTGAGCTCACCTGTCGGCAGGTGTGCGGCACCCCCGAGTACATCGCGCCCGAGGTGATCCTGCGCCAGGGCTACGGGAAGCCCGTGGACTGGTGGGCCATGGGCATCGTCCTCTACGAGTTCCTGGTGGGCTGCGTCCCCTTCTTCGGGGACACCCCTGAGGAGCTCTTCGGGCAGGTGATCTCAGGTACGACCTGTGCGGACACGGGGACACGGGGCTGGTCACCTCCGGTGTGGCAGGGGACACGGGGACACACAGACTAGATCATCATGGGGACACGGGGACACAGCAGGGTGGAGTGACACGGGGACACAGCAGGGTGGGGTGACACGGGGACAACAAGGACACAGCAGGATGGGGTGACACGGGGACACAGGGACACAGCAGGATGGGGACATGGGGTGTCACGGGGACACGGGGACACAGCAGGATGGGGTGACGTGTGGATATGGGGACACAGGGACACAGGTCAGCGTGGGGACAAGGGGACACAGCGGGATGAGGTAACATGGGGACATGAGGACACAGCAGGCTGGGGTGACATGGGGACACAGGATGGGGTGACATGGGGACATGGGGACACAGGGACACAGGGACACAAGATCAGCGTGGGGACACAGGGACACAGGGCAGGTGGATCCCCAGGTGCAGGGGTCTCGGCTCAGCTGTCCCCCCGTGTCCCCCCGTGTCCCCTCCGTGTCTCCCCCATGTCCCCTCCATGTCCCCCCCCGTGTCCCCTCTGTATCTCCCCTTGTCCCCTCCCTGTCCCCCCGTGTCCCCCCGTGTCCCCTCCATGTCTCTCCATGTCCCCTCCGTGTCCCCTCCGTGTCCCCTCCATGTCCCCCCCATGTCCCCCCGTGTCTCCCCCGTGTCCCCTGCGTGTCTCCCGCATGTCCCCTCCATGTCCCCTCCATGTCCCCCCCGTGTCCCCCCATGTCCCCTCCGTGTCTCCCCCATGTCCCCTCCATGTCCCCCCCGTGACCCCCCGGGTCCCCTCCGTGTCCCCCCCATGTCCCCCCCGTGACCCCCCCATGTCCCCCCGTGTCCCCCCGTGTCCCCTCCGTGTCTCCCCGTGACCCCCCGGGTCCCCTCCATGTTCCCCCCATGTCCCCCCGTGTCCCCCCCGTGTCCCCTGCGTGTCTCCCCGTGACCCCCCGGGTCCCCCCCATGTCCCCCCGTGTCCCCCCATGTCCCCCCGTGTCCCCCCGTGTCCCCTGCGTGTCTCCCCGTGTCCCCCCCGTGTCCCCCCTGTGTCCCCCGTGGCAGACGAGATCCTGTGGCCGGAGGGGGACGAGGCTCTGCCCCCAGACGCTCAGCACCTCATCTCCTGCCTGCTGCAGCCCGACCCTCTGCGGCGCCTCGGGGCAGGTGAGACCCCCCCCCAGACCCCCCAAAACACCCCTGGGACCCCCCAAAACAGCCCCGGGACCCCCCGGGACCCCCCTGAGCCGGCGCTGCCGCAGGGGGGGCTCAGGAGGTGAAGGCCCACGGATTCTTCGCCGCGCTCGACTGGACGGGGCTGCTGCGGCAGAAAGCCGAGTTCGTGCCGCACCTGGAGTCCGAGGAGGACACGAGCTACTTTGACAGTGAGAGACCCCCGGGACCCCCCAAACCTGCCCTGGGACCCCCCCAAATCCACCCCAGGACCCCCCCCCAGACCTGCCCCGGGACCCCCCTGTGGGACACCCCTTGGACCCCCCCCAGGAACATCCCGGGACCCCCCCCAGCCCCTCCTGGGGCTTCCTCCCGCCCCCCCGGGGCCACTGTAAGGACCCCCCCTCACACCTGTGCCTCCCCAGCGCGGTCGGACAGGTACCCCCACGTGACATCATACGAGGACGAGGACACGACGGAGGACGAGCCCGTGGAGATCCGGCAGTTCTCGTCCTGCTCCCCCCGCTTCAGCAAGGTGGGGCTGGGGCGGGGGCAGGGCGGGGACACAGGTGTGGGGAGGGGGGATGAGGATTTGGGCACGTGGGGGATGCACAGAAGGCGGGACAGCCCTTCGTAGCATGGTGGGTGTGCCCAGGTGTGCCCCCAGGTGTGACCTGGTGTCCCCAGGTGCGCCCCCAGGTGTGACCAGGTGCCCTCCCGCAGGTGTACAGCAGCCTGGAGCAGCTCTCGCAGGAGCCCAAGCCCAAGGGGCGCCCGCGGGACGAGGGGAGACGCGACGGCTTGGCCCGCGAGCGCGGCTGGAGGACGGGATCACCTGAGCTGTGCGCACCTGCGGGGTCCCGGGGGGGTCCCGGGGGGGCTCAGGGCTCTGACTCTCCTCCTCTCCCGCGTGTCCCCGCAGGAAGCACCGCTCGGCAGGTGAGGGGCCGCCCCCCGAGGCCGAGGGCAGCTCCCCGCCGGGCGCCCGCCGCCGCTTCTCGGCGCTGCTGGAACCGGCGCGCCCCGGGGCGGCCCCCGAGGAGCGGCCCCGCAACGGGGGGCGCGAGGGACCCCCGGATGGGACGGGCGAGGAGCCAGGTGAGGGCCGGGAAAGGTGGGGAGGGGCGTTCCCGGTGTGGGCCGGGGGTCTCTTCATCGCGCCCGTGTCGCCCACCCGAGCAGGGGAGCGAGCGGCCAGGGCGGGGGAGGCGCCCCCGGCCCGCTCCGAGCTGGGGCTGCGGCGGCCGCGGCACCCGGGGGTGGCCCCCGCCGAGGGAGGGGGCGACAAGCGCAGCCCCCGGGCCCCCGGCAAGGTCACCAAGTCGGCGTCGGCCACCGCGCTGTCCGTCATCATCCCCAGCGGTGGGTGACACCCCCCGGGAGCGGCCCCGCGGACTCCAAATCACCCCGGCACCCCCAGGGGGACCCCAAATCACCCCGGTACACGCCCCCCCCCCCAATTCCCAGGGATCTCTCCCTAGATCCTCCCAGGAACCCCCCTAAAGGACCCTCCCCAAAGGACCGCAAACATTCAGGGACCCCCTCCAGCCCCTGTGTCCCCACGGGAGGGGGAGGTCGGGGGTCTCCCGTGGGGGGTTTCTGTGGGTGTTGGGATGCCCGATGCCATGGATTTGGGGTCTCCCGTGGGGGGTTTTTGGGTGGTGACACCCCCAATCCCACGGGTGGGGTGTCCCCGATCCCCGGGGGGTCACAGGGGTGCCCATGGGGGGGGGGGTCTGGGGGTCTCCCCCGGGGGTTTTCGGGCGGCGGTCAGCGGGGTCTGGGGGCGCAGGGGAGGCGCCCGGCTCGTCCCCCCTGGGCAGCCCGATGTCCCCGCGGTCGCTGTCGTCGGACCCGTCGTCGCGGGACTCGTCGCCGGGCCGGGAGCTGGCCCCGGCCGTGGCCGCGCCGCCGCGCTCGCCCATCGCCATCCCCAGGCCCGGCAAGAAATTCGGCTTCACCCTGCGGGCCATCCGCGTCTACCTGGGCGACAGCGACGTCTACAGCGTGCATCACGTCGTCTGGGTCGGCGACACTCGGGGACACGCGGGGGTGGCACGGGGGGACACGGAAAAACGGGGGTTTTGGGGCGGGGCCGCGTCAGGAATGGGGATAAGGGAGGACGTGGGTGGGCTTGGGGACATTGGGGGGGGGACAGGGTGGGCTTGGGGACATGGGGGGACACAGGAACAGGGTGGGTTTGGAGACACTGGGGCACACGGGGACAGGGGGGGCTTGGGGACATTGGGGACACGGGGACAGGGTGGGCTTGGGGAACATTGGGGGACAGGGTTTTCATTGGGGGTGAAAACACCTGCCGTATCATTTGGCTCAGGGGACACGGAGGGACACGGGGTCTTGGGGACACAGTGGGGGACAGTTTGGGGGGCGTCGGGGGGGTGACGCCGTTTGTTTCGGGGGACAGCACGTGGAGGAGGGCGGCCCCGCGCAGGAGGCCGGGCTGTGCGCCGGGGACCTGATCACGCACGTGAACGGGGAGCCGGTGCACGGGCTGGTGCACACCGAGGTGGTGGAGCTCATCCTCAAGGTGGGGGGCGCCGGGGGCTCACCGGGGTGACACGGTGGGGGGTTATACGGTGGGATGCTGGGAGGTCACAGCGGGCTCTGGGGTCGCCAGGGGGTGATGGCGGTGGTCGGGGGGGTGTCATGGGTCATGGCAGGGTCATGGCAGGTCAGCCAGCCCAAGGGGGTGACTCCTGGTGGGGGGATGGGTGTTTTGGGGAGCTCCGGGGTGGGGGGGAGGGGGGCCGTGCCCGTCACCCGCTGTCGCACAGAGCGGGACGAAGGTGCTGGTGACAACGACGCCGCTGGAGAACACCTCGATCCGCCTGGGCCCCGCGCGGCGCCGCAGCGCCCGCGCCAAGATGGCCCGGAGGAACCGGCGGGGGGGCACCGGGAGCGGCCACGAGAGGTGGGCACCGGGCACCGGGGGGACACCGGGGAGGCACCGGAGGGGGGCACGGGGATGTGACGGTCCTCCCGCCCGCTAGGCGGCGCAGCGCGCTGTTCCGGCACCTCGCCCGCCAGGCGTCGCTGCTGCACACGAGCCGCTCGCTGACGTCACTGAGCCGCTCGCTCTCCTCCTCCGACTCGCTGCCCGCTTCCCCCACGCACGCGCGGGCGCGCGACCCCGGTGAGGGGCGGGGCCACGGGCGGGAGGGCGGGGCCACGGTGGTGGACGGTTCTGGGAAAAGGGCGGGGGAATTAAGAACGGGGCGTGGTCACCGGAACGGGGCGGGGCTACAGTAGTGGACGTTACCGGGAAAAACTGGGCGGGGGGGTTGAGAACGGGACGGGGTCACGGGAACCGGACGGGGCTCTGAGGCTCCCGGTGCCCGGTGCCGTTTCCCCCACGCTAACCCCGTTCCTCGCAGGGGCCTCCCCGCCCAGCAGCTCTCCGGGCTCCAGCGCTCCGCCGTCCCCGGCGGGGCCGCACCTGCGGCCGAGCTCCCTGCAGGGGCTGTCGCCGAAGCTGCAGCGGCAGTACCGGGCGGCTCGGTGCCGCTCGGCCGGCAGCATCCCGCTCTCGCCGCTCGCCCACACGCCCTCGCCGCCCGCCGCCTCCCCGCCCGCCTTCCCCGCCAAGCTGCACCCCAAGGCCGCCGAGTCTCCGCGCCTGGCCCGCCGCGGGCTCCCCGAGAAGGCGGCGCCGGGGCCCCCCCGCAAGCTGGGGCTGGAGCCCCCCCGAAAGGACTTCCCGGCCGAGCCGCCGCTGCAGAGCTTGGCCGAGTGGGACGGGGAGGGCCCGGCCGAGCCGCCGCCTGCCGCGCCCCCCGCCCGCCGCCTGGGCCGGCAGGAGCTGCCGCTGCTGCTGGGGGGTCCCCCCGGGGCGGAGCCGCCCCCCCCGGGGCCGGAGGAGCCCGAGCGGGGGGCGCGGGGTCCCCCCAAAGCGCTCAGCCCGGTGCAGGAGCACGAGCGCGGGGGGGCGGCCCCGGGGGGGCCCCCGGTGCCCATCGTGGTGGTGGGACCCGGTGCCACCCCCGGGGACCCCCGGAGCGCCGCGGGCCCCCCCGGGCGCTGAGCTTTACCCGAGCCCCCCAAACCCCCCGGCTGTAAATAAGGGGGGGGCACCCCGGGACCCCCAGGCATGCGGGGGTCGCAGCCCCCCCCCGGCCCCTCCCCGCGTACGCGAAGGGTTAATACTGTGACACCCCCCCACGTGTGACGTCACCGACCCGGCACCCCCCCCGGTGTGATGTCATCGACCCGGAGAACCAGCCCCAGGGCGATGCCCCTCTCCCCCCCCCCGGTGACCCGTTAGCTCCCGGTGTTGACGTCACAGCACCGATGTCACGGGAGGGGCACGGGCGCTGCTCTGATGTCACCCGGTGTGGTGACGTCACGGCTGCGGCGTCACCGGTGGTGTTTGAGCGGTGACATCACAGCTGTGGTGTCACTGAGGGGGACGAGGGCGGTGATGTCACACCTGCAGTGACAGCCGAGGAGGGGGTTGCGACCCGGTGGTGACGTCACCGACCGCCCCGTGACATCATCACAGTCCCCTTTCCCTTCCCCCCCCCGTTCTCGCTATGCAAACGCTCCCCCCGGGACAGGGGGGGCCGGGGGGGCCCCGGGGACCAATAAAAGCTGTACAGCACCGACCCTCCCCCCGGTTGTCGTTCGGGAGCGGCGGCGGGGACACCGGGGGGACACCGTGGGGGTGGGACACTCGTCATGGCGGGGATTTGGGGGTCCCGCAGCCCTTCGGACCCTCCCGGTGGTGATTTGGGGGGGGGTCACACATCCTTGAGGACCAACCCCAGGGTATTTGGGGGTGTCACCCCCCCCGCAGCCCGGACACTCGCGGGTTAAGGTCGGTGTTTCCCCGCCACGCCCCCGCCACGCCCCCCCCACCCCCCGTGACGTCACGGCTCTACCGGGTCCGTTCGCTGCCGCTGAACCCGAACGGTCCGGGGGGCACCGGGGGGGACCGGGGGGCACCCGGGGAGGGTCGGGGCCGGCCGGGGGGGCCTTGCGGGGTCGTCTCTGCTGCATTTGGGGGTGTCGGGGATCTCTCGGGGGACTCTGGAGGACTTGGGGGCGCAGGGGAGGTCTGTGGTGGTCTCTGGAGTGAATTGGGGACTCTGGGGGGGGGGAATTGGGGGTGTAAAGGGGGGGTCTTTACTGGGGGTTCCTGGGGAACATCTGGGTGAGGATCGGGGGGTCCCTGATCCCCCCGTGTGTGTGTGTGTCCCCCCCACAGCCCCCCCCATGGCGCTGCGTTTGGCCACCCCCCTGTTGCGCCTGGCCCGGAGCGGGGTCCGGTGGGGCGGCACCGGGCCCCCCCCGGCACAGGGTGAGTGCAGAGCGGGGGACAGGACCCCCCCTCGGGAAGGGGAGGGGGGACACGGCGTGTCCCCGGTGCTGACACCTCCCCCCCCGTTCCCCCGGGGCTGTCCCCCCCCCTCTCCCCAGCCGCCTCCCAGTTCGACTGGCAGGACCCGCTGGGGCTGGAGGGGCTGCTGAGCGCCGAGGAGCGGCTGCTGCGGGACACCACGCGCAAGTACTGCCAGGAGCGGCTGCTGCCCCGCGTGCTGCACGCCAACCGCCACGAGGGTACCCCAAACAGCCCCCCGAAACACCCCCCGAAACACCCCGATACTGCCCGACCCTCCCCGGTACTGCCTGAGCCCCCCGGTACAGCCTGAGCCTCCCCGGCACAGCCTGAGCACCCCCGGTACAGCCTGAGCCTCCCCGGCACAGCCTGAGCCTCCCCCCCGGTACAGCCTGAGCACCCCCGGTACAGCCTGAGCCCGTCCTCGGTACAGTCTAAGCCCCCCCCCGGTACAGCCTGAGCCCCCCCCGGTACAGCCTGAGCCCACCCGGCACAGCCTGAGCCTCCCCCCCGGTACAGCCTGAGCCCCCCCCGCTACAGCCTGAGCCCCCATGGTACAGCCTGAGCCCACCCGGCACAGCCTGAGCCTCCCCCCCGGTACAGCCTGAGCACCCCCGGTACAGCCTGAGCCCGTCCTCGGTACAGTCTAAGCCCGTCCTCGGTACAGCCTGAGCCCCCCCCGGTACAGCCTGAGCCCCCATGGTACAGCCTGAGCCCACCCGGCACAGCCTGAGCCCCTCCCCGGTACAGCCTGAGCCCCCCCCGGTACTGCCTGAGCCCACCCGGTACAGCCTGAGCCCCTCCCCGGTACAGCCTGAGCCCCCATGGTACAGCCTGAGCCCACCCGGTACAGTCTAAGCCCCCCCCGGTACAGCCTGAGCCCCCCCCGGTACTGCCTGAGCCCCCCCGGTACAGCCTGAGCCCCCCCCGGTACTGCCTGAGCCCACCCGGTACAGCCTGAGCCCCCCCCGGTACTGCCTGAGCCCACCCGGTACAGCCTGAGCCCCTCCCCGGTACAGCCTGAGTCCCCCAAAACCTCCCCCAAGCACAACCAGAAGCAGCTGCTGCCGATCCCCCACCAGGTGTCCCCAATGTCCCCAATGTCCCGTGTCCCCCCAAACCCGCCCGAGCCCCCCTCTTCCCCTGATCTCCCCCAGGATCATTCCTGTGTGGAAAAAAAAGGGAAGTTTGGGATCCCCAAAATCCCCCCGACACCCCTAAAACTTCCCGACTCCCTCAAATTCCCTTCAACACCCCCCAAATCCTCTCCCCCCTCCCTTCCTTCCTGCCCCCCAAATTCCCCCAGGGGGTCCCTCCGCTGCCCCCCACCTCAGCTCGACCCCTCGTGACCCCCACCTTGCCCCCCCCCAGTCTTTGACCGGGAGATCGTGACCGAACTGGGAGAACTGGGGCTGCTGGGCCCCACCATCCAAGGTGAGGGGGGGCCGTGGGGACCCCCGGGGGGGGAATCTGAGCACAGAACGGGGGGAGGGGGGCGTGGGGGGTCGGGGGGGGTCATGGGGGGGCTCAGGGGGAGGTGGGTGGGGGACAACTCTGGGGTGGGGCATTGGGGGTCAGGGGTGGGGTTGGGGGGCTCTGAGGGGCGACACTGGGGGCAGTTCCTGGGTGACACTGGGGGGTTCTGGGGGATGACACTGTCCCCAGGGTGGGGCTGTGTGTCTGGGGACAGTCCCTGTGTCACACTGAGGGGACCCTGGGGACACCCTGGGGGTCTCTGAGTGCCCGTGGCTGACCCGGGGCGGGGGTCCCGCAGGGTACGGCTGTGCGGGCACCACCTCGGTGGGCTACGGGCTGGTGACGCGGGAGCTGGAGCGGGTGGACAGCAGCTACCGCTCGGTGCTCAGCGTCCAATCCTCCCTGGTCATGTACCCCCTGTGGGCCTACGGGACCCCCGCCCAGCGAGAGCGCTTCCTGCCCCGCCTCGGTGAGACCCCCGCACGCTTTTGGGGGGTGGAGGGGGCAGAGGGGCGCTTTGGGGGGTGTGGGGGAGGAGTGGGGTGTGTGGGGCAGCTCGGGATGCCCCTGACGCCCCCTCCGCAGCTCGGGGGGAGATCGTGGGGTGCTTCGGGCTGACGGAGCCCAACCACGGGAGCGACCCGGGGCGGATGGAGACGAGGGCGCGGCACAACCCCAGCGCCAAGACCTACACCCTGCGCGGCTCCAAGACCTGGTGAGCCGCGAAATCGGGGGCGAGGGGGACGCGGGGGGGACCCCCCCAGAGCCAGAGCTCCCCCTCAACCCCCCTCCCCGAACTCCCCAGGATCACCAACTCGCCCATCGCCGACCTGTGCGTGGTGTGGGCGAGGTGCGAGGAGGACGGGAAGGTGCGGGGCTTCCTGGTGGAGCGCGGGAGCCCCGGGCTCAGCACCCCCAAAATCGAGGGCAAGTTCTCCCTGCGCGCCTCCACCACCGGCATGATCCTCATGGACGACGTGGAGGTGCCCGAGGAGAACCTGCTGCCCAAGGCCGAGGGGCTGGCGGTAAGGGGAGGGATCCCGGGGGTGCTGGGGAGGGTCCCAGCGGGGTTTGGGGGTCCCGGTGACACCCCCCTGTCCCCCACCAGGGCCCCTTTGGCTGCCTGACCCAGGCGCGTTACGGCATCGCCTGGGGCGCGCTGGGCGCCGCCGAGGCCTGTCTGGAGACGGTGAGGCAGTACGTGCTCGACAGGTAACAGGGGGGCTGGGGGTGATTTGGGGGGGTCCCACCACCCCGGAGCCCCCCCAGAATCACTGCCCCTCACCCCTGGCCCGCAGGAAGCAGTTTGGGGGCCCGCTGGCCCGGAACCAGCTGGTGCAGAAGAAGCTGGCGGACATGGTGACGGAGATCGCGCTGGGGCTGCACGCCTGCCTGCGCCTCGGCCGCCTCAAGGACGAGGGCAGGTGGGTGCCACCGTCCCCAGGGGTGGCCTGGGGGGTCCTGGAAGGGGTCAGGGGGTCACCGTGAGTGCCCCCGCAGGGCCGCCCCCGAGATGGTGTCGATGCTGAAGCGGAACTCGTGCGGGAAGGCGCTGGGCATCGCCAGGGACGCGCGGGACATGCTGGGGGGCAACGGGATCTGCGACGAGTTCCACGTCATCCGGCACATGATGAACCTTGAGGCCGTCAACACCTACGAGGGTAGGGCGGGGAGGGGGTCCCCGAGGGGCTCAGGGGGGTCCTGGGGGTCCTACTGAGGCGTGGTGGTCCCCGCAGGCACCCACGACATCCACGCGCTGATCCTGGGCCGCGCCATCACCGGTGTCCAGGCCTTCGCCCCGGCCAAGGGGACGTAGAGGGGACACGGTGGCACCGGTGGCACCGGTGGGGACAGGGTCTGCTCCTCGTGGGAAGGGATGTGAGGAGATGGTGCTGCTGTCCAGACCCAGTGTCACCAGTCAGAAGGGAGCCAGTGTCACCGATGGCACTTGTGTCACCACTGGGACTCGGTGTCACCCCAACCAAACCTTGTGTCACTGGCGGGACCCGGTGTCACCAAGGACATCTTGTGCGTCATGGAAGGGACCCGGTGCCACCGACCAAACCTCCTGTCACCGGCAGGACTCGGTGTCACCCACAGGATTCGGTGTCACTCAGGGAACCCCAGTGGTGCTGGGCCCCGTGTCCGGTGCCAGCCCGGTGCCTTCGCCATCCCCGTGGCCAATAAACGGTGGGACAGCCCCCTCCATGCCAGCCCTGCTTGTCAGCGTTAATTAACTGTTAATTAATCTGCCAGGACCCAGCACTGCCCTCAGCGGGGTGGAGGGGGGGTCCTAGTCCACATCCAGCTTTTGGGTCTGCCTCAGCCCTTTATTTGTTCCAACCACCAACAGCAACAGCGACAGAAAATCCCCCTTTGGGGCCAAAGTCCTGTTTTGGGGCCAAAATCCCCCTTTGGCTCGGCACAACCCTGTGTGTTTAGGGGGGGTCCCTCTCAGGTTTTGGGGGTACCCTCATGCCTCGGGCTGCAGGCAGAGGTCGCGATAAGCCTCCTCCACGGCGCCGCAGATGTGGCGCATCTCCGCCTGCACCTCCTCCACGCTCTCCATCACCTCGGCCAGCGCCCGCAGCCGCTGCTGGATCAGCTCGTTGTGGAAGCCGTAGGCGCGGAAGAGCCGCTCCTCCAGCTGCTCCGCCAGCTCCGAGACCTGCCCGAGCGGGGCCGCGGCTCGTCCCGGCTCTGGCACGGCCGCCGTCCCCGGGGCCGGGGGGGCAGCTGCGCCCGCCCGCGCTGGCAGCGCTCCCGGCCTGGCCCGGCCGCCGCCAGCTGAGCCCCCGGTAGCCGCGGCGCCGGTGGCCGCCGAAGGCCGGGTCAGCGCGGGCCGCAGCTGCCGGGCCGGGCCGCCATCTGCGCGGGGGGCTCGGGGACACCGGCGGGAGAGAAGTCCGGCGCGAGGGCGGCGTGGGGACAAAGAGGGGGGGACATCGCGGGGGGACATCGGGGGCCGCTGGAAGCGGGGCCGGAGGCAGCTGCGGCCGCCCCCGCGGGGGTTCGGGGGGCTCCCCCCGGCCGGGCTGCGCAGCTGCCTCCCCTGGCCGGGCTGTGCGTGCCTTCTCCCCGCCAAACCGGGCGGAATAACGCGATTCCCCGTGGCCCCCCGAGGGGAAGGGAGGGGACCTGCAGCCCCGTCCGGGCTTACCTTCTGCAGGACGGTCTCCCTGAAGCCGCTGAGCACCTTGTGGTCTTCCATGCGGCCGTCGTTGATGCGGCTGAAGACGTCCTGAGCCCGCTGCTGCAGCCCCTCCACGGTGGCCTCCAGCGAGGCGAAGTACACGGAGGAGCAGGGAGCCAGCGGCGCCTCCGGACACGGCCTCGGGGGGGGAACACGGGAGCCCCGGTCACCGGGGAGAGGCGGGGGACACTCCAGGGACCCCACGGGGACAGGGACATCCCATGGACCCCACGGGGACAGGGACATCCCATCGGGGGAATGGATCACACAAGGATTGGGATCCCCTGTGAGGGGTTCGGACCCCACAGGGACAGGGTGAGGGACATCCCCGTCCCACCACGGGAACGGATCACACAGGGACCCCCCATGAGGGGTGTGCACCCTGTCAGGGTCACACATCCACCGGGACAGGGACAGGCTCTGCCTTGTTACAGCCCTGCCAGTCCCGTTAATTGAGAATTACCCTCTAATTAACGCGGTGACAGGTGTGTCCCCGTCCCAGCTCCGCCCGGGCATCCCCTCCGGCTCTTTTTTCTCTACTTTCCCTCAAAATCGCGGCGCGGGATGAAGGTGGTACCTGTCCGGCTCCTTGCCGGGGGGTTCTTCCCCTCCCGTTCCCCCCGGGAAGGGACCGTCACCCGCCGCCGCCTCCGGCTCGGTCCCCTCCGGCTCCTCCCGCGACATCCCGGCACCGGGGGGCTGCAGGGGAACGACCCCCGAGTTGGGGCCGCTGGAACGGGGCTGGTACAGCCCCTGCCCCAGGCTGGGGGCGCAAGGCCCGGCCCAGGCGACGGTCCCGGGGGTGGGTTGGGGGCACTAAGCCCGGGCCGGGCCGGGGTCGTGCGGGGTCCCGAGGTCGGGTCGGGGTCGTGTGGAGCCATACCCGGGGACGCCACGGCCGCCCCTCGCTACAGCGCCCTCACGGCCGTCTGATGGGCGGGCACTCCCGCCGCCCAATCAGCGCCCGCCCTTCACAGCTCGGCGCTGCTGATTGCAGCTTTCAGGGAGCCCAGGGGATGATTGGCACCTACGCGGGCCAATCGCCGGCCAGGAAAAAGCAGCGGCGGGAAAGGGAAGAGCCTGAGGGTCCCGGGGGGGTTTTGGGGGTCCCGGAGGGTCCCGGGGGGGTTTTGGGGGTCCCGGAGGGTCCCGGGGGGGTTTTGGGGGTCCCGGAGGGTCTCGGCTTCCCCAGCGCCGTGCGAGGCCACGAGGTAACGATAAACTCTCCCCGAGCACCGCCCGATCCGCCTTCCCTTCCCCAGCACACACACACACAGAGGCACCGCAGACACGGCGCTTTTATTAGGGGTGGGGGACCCCTCCCCAAAAAGAGGGGACCCCCGGGATTCGGGGGTCACACGTCCAGGCGGCACATGGGGCTGTCGTAGACCATCTGCAGGTTGACGCGGTGCCCCATGAGCTCGCGGATGTTCTTGATGCCGTATTTGATCATGGTGGGTCTGGGGGAGATGGGATTGAGAGTGGGAGGGGGTCAGTGGGTAGGGGGAGATGGGATTTGGGGTGTCCCCTTCCCCCCCCAGGTGACCCCCCACTCACCGCTCCAGCGAGAGCCCCCAGGCGATGACGGTGACGTTCTCGGGGAGCCCCATGGGCAGCAGCAGCTCGGGGCGGAAGACCCCCGAGTTCCCCACCTCCACCCACTTCTTCAGCCCTGGGGGGGTCAATGAGGATGAGGATGATAGACCCCCCACCCCACCCCATATTGGAACCCCAGAGTGCTCCCCCCATCAAAGTCAGGCTGAGCCTCGCTCTAAGGGGGGTCCCCAAACCCCCAGGTATAAGAGGAGCCCCCCAAACCCCCTCCCGAGAGACCCCCAGGCCTCCCCCTCACCCTCGTGGTAGCTGAACACCTCCATGCTGGGCTCCGTGTAGGGGTTGTAGGCGGGTTTGAAACGCAGCTGGGAGATCCCTGGGGGGCACACGGGGGGAGGTCAGGGGGGGCTCCGAAGGTTTTGGGGTCCCCCCAGGTGCCCCGCAGTGTACCCAGCTTGGTGAAGAACTGCCTGAGGGTGCCCATGAGGTGGCCCAGGGTGAGCCCCCGGTCGGCCACCACGCCCTCCACCTGGTGGAACTCGGCCAGGTGCGTGGCGTCCAGGCTCTCGTTGCGGAACACGCGGTCGATGGAGAAATATTTCACGGGGCTGAACTTCTCCTGGAGGGGAGAGAAGGAAACACGCGGATTGGGGGGAAACTCCCAGAGTGCCCCAGAACTGCTCTGACCCTCCCAAAATTGCTCCGGACTCCCTGAGCTTCCCCCAGCTGAATCTTCCAAACTGCTCTGAGCGCCCCAAACCCACTAACCCCCCCCCAAAAAAAACCCCCTTCTGTTCCTCCTCATGGCTGTACCCCCCCCAGACCCTGCCAAGACCCCCAAAACCCCCCCAAAGCCCCCCCCAAAGCCCCCCTAAAGCCCCCAGACCTGCCGTGCCAGCTGGAACAGGGCACGGGCGCTGGCTGACGTGGTGTGGGTCCTCAGCAGGTTCTTCCGTGCCTCCTCCACCTTCCACTCGTACCTGTACCTGGGCGGGGGAGGGCACAAAAGGGGGTTCAGGGGGGTGGGGGACACGCAGGGGACCCCCCTGAATCCCCCCCACCCCCCAAGGGTCGGGGTCTCACCCCTGTGAGCCGTAGCCTCCCTGCGAGTGCACCTTCTTCACCTTGGAGGAGTAGCCTGGGGGCAACTGGGGGGCTTCAGCGGGGTCTGGGGGGGGGGGGAAAAAGGTGAGGGGGGGGTCTGGAGGGCTTTGAGGGGGGCTCAGAGGGGTTTAGGGGGCAGCGGGGCTTGTGGAGGGTCGGAGGGATTTTGGGGGGGTCAAGGGGCTGTGGGGTGGGCAGGAAAGGGTCAGGGGGCTCTGGGGGGTTCACAAGGGCCCTGAGGGGGGTGAGGGGGCTCTGGGGGGGCTCAGAGGGGTCCTAAGGGGGCTCTGGGGGGTTCACAGGGGGGTCAGGGGGCTCTGGGGTGGGCAGTAAAGGGTCAGGGGGCTCTGGGGGCGTTGACAGGGGGTCAGGGGGCTCTGGGGTGGGCAGTAAAGGGTCAGGGGGCTCTGGGGGCGTTCACAGGGGGTCAGGGGGCTCTGGGGGGGGTCTGCAGGCCCCCCGTGGCCCCCCCCCCATGCACCCACCCAGCAGGAAGAAGGTGTCGTGCTGGTCGCGCGCCGGGTGCTGCTGCGGCTGGAAGAGCGCGTCGAAGTTCCAGAAGGAGCTCTCCACAAAGTTATCCGTGGGCATCTCCGTGAACCTTGGGGAAGGGGGGGGGGGGGGCCAAAACAGCTGCCTCAGCACCCGGGGGGGAAGGAGGGGGGTGTGCAAACCCCCGTGCTCCCCCCTCTCCGAGCCCCCCCGAAGCTCACCCCATCTCCAGGAAGATCTGGCGCAGCTCGGAGCGCACCTTGAGCAGCGGGTGCAGGTGGCCGCAGGCCGGGGCCAGCCCCAGCGAGGAGAAGTTGTAGGGTTTGAAGGGCAGCCGGCGCCAGGAGCCTCTGAAAGAGGGGTCAGGGGTCAGGCTGAGACCACCCAGGGGCTCTGGGGGGGGGGTCCGGGGGGGTCACCTACGTGGCGATCATCTCCGGGGTCAGTTCCGTCTCCGGCCGCGCCACGGCCGTGCTGAAGGCGCTGCCCTGGCGGATCCAGTAGGACTTGAGGGTCCTGGGGGAGGGGGACAGCGAGGGGTGTTGGGGACCACCTGAATCCCCTGCTTATCTCCTCGTTAATTGCTTTAATTAGCGCTAATTCCGTTTTATTTAACGTTTCGCCAACGCGGGATCTACGCGCGATCTTTGATTTCCATCGTTAAGTCATCCAAAAGTTGATTTCGCTAAATTTAACCTTCACAAACTTTCAGTATGTAAAATCGAAAGGGTTTGAAAACCTTCAACAGAGAAAACCAAAAGGGTTTGAAAACCTTCAATGAATAAAACCAAAAGGCTTTGAAAACCTTCAAGAAATAAAACCAAAAGGGTTTGAAAACCTCCAACGGAGAAAACCAAAAGGGTTTGAAAACCTTCAATGAATAAAACCAAAAGGGTTTGAAAACCTTCAATAAATAAAATCAAAAGGGTTTGAAAACCTTCAATGAATAAAACCAAAACGGTTTGAAAACCTTCAATAAATAAAATCAAAAGGAGGAGCCGGAGCCTTAAATTTATGGGATTTCAAAGAAAGAAGAATCAGAAAATTACTGAGAAGAATGAAAAGCTGGGGTTGGATATTCCCAGCCTGACAAAAAGGTAATAAAGGTATGGACGGAACTAAAATGAAAACTGATAAATTAGTGACCAATAGAGAACAAAAGGCTAATTAATGAATGGAATTTAGAACCGACAAATGTTAATTTCTGTGTTTTACCCCACTCACACTTCCAGGAGCAGTTTCCTTCTCTTCAGCTCGGTGCGGTCCCGCTCGGGCACGGCCTGGGCCCCGCCCGCCCTCACCTGGCCCAGGTGCTCCTGCACCGTGTCCTGCACCGAGGGCACCTGGGGGGGCACGGGGGGCACCCCCGGGCTGGGAACAGCGACCCCCCGCATCCCCCCGGACCCCAGGGGATCCCCCATTCCTTCTCCTGGGGGGGCATCAGACCCCTCCCCAAAAAGCCCCGATCCCCCCGGACCCCCGTTTATCCCCCCCAAGGACCAGAGACCTCCATCCATCCATCCCCAGGGACAATCCTGATTCCTGGGGACCCCCATCCATCCATCCCCAGAGACAATCCTGATTCCTGGGGACCCCCATCCATCCATCCATCCCCAGGGACAATCCTGATTCCTGGGGACCCCCATCCATCCATCCATCCCCAGGGACAATCCTGATTCCTGGGGATCCCCATCCATCCATCCATCCATCCATCCATCCCCAGGGACAATCCTGATTCCTGGGGACCCCCATCCATCCATCCATCCCCAGGGACAATCCTGATTCCTGGGGACCCCCATCCATCCATCCATCCCCAGGGACAATCCTGATTCCTGGGGACCCCCATCCATCCATCCCCAGCACGTCCCTGCTTTAGGGACCCCCATCCATCCTCCCCCAAGGACAATCCGAATTCCTGGAGACCCCCAGACCACTCCTCAGGACATTCCCTGCTCCCAATAACCTACATCCATCCCAATTTGGGACACCCCCAGTTCTCGGGGACCCCCGTGCTCCCTGCCCGGGACACTCCCGCTTCCCGGGGTCCCCCGCCCGTTCCCCCCCCGGGCCACTCACGGTTCGCAGCACTCGGGGCCCGCCGGGCGCTCCTTTATCCAGGCGCACCCACTTGTTGGCCATGGCTTTGCTGAAGCCCAAGGAGCCTCCGGGCAGTTTCTGCGGGGACACAGCGGCCCGTGAGGGACTCACGTCCCGCCGGTTCCCCGCCCCGCGCTCCGGTGCCGCCGGTACCCACCATGGCCTCGGCCTGGGGCAGCCCGTCGTCGGGGAGGCTCCGGAACAGCCGCACCTCGGGGCTGCCCTCCCGCAGCACGTCCTGGCCCTCGGGGCTCAGCTCCCATCGCGTGGCCGTGCGCGGCTCCGCCTCGATCACCTGCGGCGGCACCGGGATCAGCGCGGCCGCCGCCGGCGGAGCAGCCCGGGGACTTTCCCCCGCGGCCCCGGTGCCCGCACCTCGCCCAGCGCTTGGAGGCTTTTGACGGCGCCCACGAGCGTCTGGTGGTCGACGCCGAGCTCGGCGGCGGCCTCGAGGCTGCAGAGCCCCGCGGCGGCGCCGGCCCGCTCCAGCCGCTCCAGGAGCCGCTCCGCCACGCTCGGCGCCATGGCCGGAAGTGATCCCCGGGCCTGCCGGAAGAGCCGCCGCCGCGCCGCTTCGCCATCTTGGGTGTGGCGCCGAGTCCCCACGCTGAGCGCGGTGGGCGCCATGTTGGGTGAGGCGGGGTCGCGCAGGTGGCTGCGGGGGGGCTTCGTGACGTCAAGAGGTTGCACCATGACGTCATGAGGGGCGAAGCGGCTCCAGCCCGGACCCCAGCGGGCTGATACGGCCCAGAGCTTCCTTAGCGCAGCCTCCGGCCTGGCTTCACCTGCCTTGCGTTCACACCTGCTGTGACATCACTCAACCAATGACATCATCAACGCGTCACGGCGCTATATGAAGCCGAAGACGAGCGGGGAATTCCCCCACCCCTCGTGTCCGTTGGTCCCTGCCCGTATTCCCGATTTCCCCTTGAATTTCCTCCCGCCCGCCCTCCGGGGCCTGTCCCTTTAAGAGCGCGCGCCCCACGTGACCCCGGGCGCGCGAGGCGGGGGGCGGGGGGGCGTCTCCCTCCGAACGCGTGGTCGCTCCTGATTGGCCGCTGCGCTCAGCCAATGGGAAGCGGCCATCTGGGACGCCAACGTTCGGGGGCGCCGTCGCCGCCGGCCGGCGGGCGGGCGGCCAATGGGAGAGGGCCGCGCGCGGGCTCGGGCCAATGGCAGCGCGGCGGAGGCGGGACGAAGGGCGGCGGGAGTATAAAAGGCGGCGGCACCTCCTCCCCCCTCCGCAGTGCCGGGCGGCGCCGGGCCGGGACGGACGGAGCGAGTGCGGCCTGAACCCCCCGCCATGAGCCCCCTCAGCCTCCTCGCCCCCGTCCTGCTGGGAGCCGTCCTGGCGGCCGCCGGCCCCACCCAGTTCTTCCGCGAGGAGTTCGGGGATGGAGGTGAGGGAGGGGCCGGGGCGGGGGTCCCTGAGGGCGGGGCCTGAGGGGGGGCTCCTGAGGTGAAGGGGTTGAGGGGGGGGCGGTGCCTGAGGAGGCCCGGGGGAGTCTGAGGGGAGGCTGGAGGAGGGTGGGAGGACCCTCCTGTGATCTGTGAGGGGAGAGAATGGAGGGAGCACCCCGTCTTTTCTGAGGGGAGAACGGGGGGTTCCTCCTGTGCTCTGTGAGGGGAGAGAATGGGAGAACCCTCCTATGACTTCTGAGAGGGAAAAAGGGGGGCCCCTTGTGTTCTCTGAGGGGAGAAAATGGAGCGATCCCCTCGTGTTCTGTGAGGGGAGAGCGGTGAGATCCTCCTGTGTTCTTTATAAATGGAGAGATCTCTCTCCGTTCTGTGAGAGGAGAATGGGGAGATCCTCCTGTGATCTCTGAGGGGAGAAGAGGAAGGGGTTCCTTCAGTGCTCTGTGAAGGGAGAGAACGGGGAGATCCCCCGTGCTCCCTGAGGTGACGGGGGATTGCAGGAGCCACTCCTCAGGTGTGGGCAGGGAGTGGGTGTCGGGACAGGGAGGATGAGGCTGCTCAGGTGTTTCTCTGAGCCAGGAGGGGTGGGGGACACTGGAGGGACAGGCTCAGGTAGAGCTGGGCAGGTAGAACAGGTGGACAAGAGGAAAGAGAAGCAGGAAATTGATCGTGAGGAGCACAGCTCCCACATGGAGAGAGTTCCTCCAAACCCTGAGCTCTCAGCGGGGGGACAGGAGGAGTTTGGGGGCGCAGCGAGCCAGGCCTGGGGGAACCAAAGTCGTACCACTCCCCCCGCACAGACTCGTGGACTCAGCGGTGGGTGGAATCCAAACACAAACCCGACTACGGGCGCTTCGTCCTCACCGCCGGCAAGTTCTACGGCGACGCCGACAAGGACAAAGGTGAGTCCGGGGCAGCTCGGGGCACACACCCCGACGGCGGTGAGGGGCTTTTCCCCCACCATTCCCAACGTCCTGCAGGCATCCAGGACCAGCCAGGACGCCCGCTTCTACGCCCTGTCCTCACGCTTCGAGCCCTTCAGCAACCGCGGACAAGGACGCTGGTGGTGCAGTTCACCGTGAAGCACGAGCAGAACATCGACTGCGGCGGCGGCTACGTCAAGCTCTTCCCGGCCAGCCTCAACCAGGAGGACATGCACGGCGACTCAGAGTACAACATCATGTTTGGTGGGTGTTCCTCCTCTTCCTCAGCCTCCTCGGGGTGGTCTCAATCTCTTTTCTGACCCCTTTTGTTCTCCCCGTTTCCCTCCCCCAGGCCCTGATATCTGTGGTCCCGGCACCAAGAAGGTGCACGTGATCTTCAACTACAAAGGGAAGAACGTGTTGATCAATAAGGACATTCGCTGCAAGGTGGGTTTGGGGAGGGTTTTGGGGCTCCTGCTGCCCCTCCTGGGGGGAATTTCCAGCCCTGCTGAGCTCCCCCTTTGCCCCCAGGACGACGAATTCACCCACCTGTACACGCTGGTGCTGCGGCCCGACAACACGTACGAGGTGAAGATCGACAACGCCCGCGTGGAGTCGGGGAGCCTGGAGGAGGATTGGGATTTCCTGCCCCCGAAAAAGATCAAAGACCCCGAGGCCAAGAAACCTGAGGGACTGGGATGAGAGAGCCAAGATCGATGACCCCGAGGACACCAAGCCTGAGGTGGGGAGGGGGGATCTGAGGGGCTGGGGGAGCCCTGGGAGGAACTTGGGGGGTCTCCAGGAGTTTGTAAAAAGAATTAGAGGGAGACTGGGGGGGACTCTGAGAGGGACTGGGTGAGAATTGGGGAATTCAGGGCGCTCAGGGAGGTCTGTGACACCGTCCTGGGGACTCAGAGGAGTCTGTGACATTCTCCTGGGGCTGAGAGAGGTCTGTGACACTGTCCTGGGGACTTTGAGGAGGACTGGGTGAGAATTGGAGAATCCTGGGGGACTCCTCAGAGTCTGTGACACTATCCTGGAGGCTCTGAGAGCTCTGTGACACCGTCCTGGGGTGCTCTGAGAGGTCCTGTCACACCGTCTTGAGGACTCAGAGGAGTCTGTGTCACCATCCTGGGGGCTCTGAGAGGGCCTGGGTGAGAACTGGAGAACCCAGGGGACCTCAGAGAGGTCTGTTCACACCATCCTGGTGGGGCCACAGCACCCCCCTGACCTTTCCTGACCCCCCCCTCCTCCCAATTCCCAGGACTGGGACAAACCCGAGCACATCCCCGACCCCGACGCCAAGAAACCCGAGGATTGGGACGAGGAGATGGACGGGGAGTGGGGAGCCGCCCGTGATCCAGAACCCCGAGTACAAGGTGAGGCCCTGGGGGCGGCTGCAGGGGGGTGGGGGGCTGAGGAAAGGGCTGTCCCCCCCCTCCCCGCTCTCTGAACCCCCTTTTTTGTCCCCCCAGGGCGAGTGGAGGCCGCAGCAGATCGACAACCCCGACTACAAGGGCAAGTGGGGTTCACCCCGAGATCGACAACCCCGAGTACAGCCCCGACCCGCTGCTCTACTCCTACGACAGCTTCGGGGTCATCGGCCTCGACCTCTGGCAGGTCAGGGGGGGGCCCCTGCAGGGTCTGGGGGGGTCTGAAAGGGCTGCAGGACGCCCCCCGAATAACTGCCCCCGTCCCCACAGGTGAAGTCGGGCACCATCTTTGACAATTTCCTGATCACGGACGACGAGAAGCTGGCGGAGGAGATTGGGAACGAGACCTGGGGGGCCACCAAGGTAAGGGAGAGGGGGTGAGCCCCCCTGAGCCCCCCCGAGCCTCCCCAGGGACCCCCAGTGACCCCCAGTGACGCCCTGCAGGACGCCGAGAGGAAGATGAAGGAGCAGCAGGACGAGGAGCAGCGCAAGAAGCAGGAGGAGGAGGAGAAGCAGCAGAAAGAAGAGGAAGGGGACGACGAGGGCGATGGGGACGAGGAGGACGAGGATGAGGAGGAGCCCGAGGCCGAGCCCGAGGAGGCGGAGGCGGCCCCGCGGGACGAGCTGTGAGCGCCCCGGGGCGGGGACCGTTCTGTCTCTGTGAGACCTGTGGACTCTTTTCTATGGGCGCCGCCGCCCGCGGGCCCCCGGGGGAAGCCCGCGACCGCGCCGGGGACCGAACCCGCACGGCCGGGACCGACCGGGCACCGGGGCGCCCCCGCCAAGGGCGAGGACTCAGGAGCAGCGCCGGGGGGTGTGGGGAGGGGGCGATTTTGGGGGCGGGCGGGCGGGGGGGAGCACCGGCGGTGTCGCACGGGACTGTACGGAGGGGTGTCGCCATCCGGTTTCTATTAAATTAACGATCGTCCCGGCAACGCCGCCGTTTCCTCTCTTCTCTTTTATTCCTCCGCCCGCGCCATGTTGCGGCCGGCGCCATTTTGTGCGCGCCGCGTCACGTGACCACACAGGGCGCGCCCCGCGCTCAACGCTCCGCCCCGCCTAGTCACGTGACCAGGGCGGCCCGCGCGCGGGGGGTTTTCCCTCGTCACGTGACTCTCAAACCGAATCGCCCCCTTTTACCGGTGTCACGTGATCACGGAGAGCGAGCGCGCGCCGTTCCGTTGTCACGTGATCGCGAGCGGGGGGGGGGTGGGCGGCGCGCGCGCGCGCGCGCTTTGCCGCCGTGACGCACTTCCGGCGCCGCGGCGGAAGCGGCGGGGCCGCCTAAGATGGCGGCGGCGTGAGTTGCATGTTGTGTGGGGCCGCCGGGAGGAGCCGCCGCCGCCGCCCCGCGCCCGTCCCGCCATGGCCGTCACCGTCACGCTCAAGACGCTGCAGCAGCAAACCTTCAAGATCCGCATGGAGCCGCACGAGACGGTGAGGCCGCGGTTTGGGGCGGCGAGGGGGGGGGGGGGGGCGGGCGGGCGGGGCCGGGCCCGGTGCTCTCCTCCCCCAAATCCCCTCAGCCCCTTCCTGTCCCCGGGGGCGGCGGCTCCGTGTCCCCCCCTCCCGGTTTTTCGGGGGCTTTTCTCTCTTTTTGGGGGGTCTCCGTGTCCCCCCGGTCCCTTATTTTGGGAGAAACTCCGTTTTGTTTCTGAGGGGGAAAACTCCCGAGGGGGGGGGGGAAATCCCCTTTTTTTTTATCCCCCCCCCTTCCCTTTTTTAAAGACATTTCAGGCGCTTGTGCCGTTTTTTGAGGACATTATTGAGGCAGCGTTTTCAGGAATATTCGGGATATTTTCCCCTCATTTTCCATTTTAATACTCGTTGTTTTGAGGGGGAGTTTTTGGGGTGCCGGGACTGGTTTTTTTGGAGGTGCCCTGAGCCCTCTCCCACATTTAGGGACCATTTCAGCCACTCGGGGAACATCATTTAGGCAAAATTTCCAGGAATATTCGGGATTTTTACCTCCTCCTGCGCACTTTAATCTCCGTATTTTTTAAACGGGGAGTTTTGGGGGTGCCGGGACCGGCTGTTTTGGGGTGCCCTGAGCCCTCCCGGCCGCAGGTGCGGGCGCTGAAGGAGAAGATCGAGGCCGAGAAGGGCAGCGAGGCGTTCCCCGTGGCCGGGCCAGAAGCTCATCTACGCCGGCAAGATCCTGAGCGACGACGTCCCCATCCGCGAGTACAGGA
This sequence comes from Chamaea fasciata, assembly GCF_029207755.1. Lineage (NCBI taxonomy): Eukaryota > Metazoa > Chordata > Aves > Passeriformes > Sylviidae > Chamaea > Chamaea fasciata. The sequence continues at coordinate 35,049 of NW_027094656.1, forward strand.
TCGACGAGAAGAACTTCGTGGTGGTCATGGTCACCAAGGTGACGCCCCCCCGGGGGGGCCCTGAGGGGGGCTTGGGGGGGTCTCAGGTATCTCTGGGGGGGTCTCAATGCCATGGTGGGGGTCTCAGGTGTCTCTGGGGAGGGTCTCAATCCCCTTTGGGGGGTCCTCCAGTGCCTCGGGGGGGGGGTCTCAGGTGTCTCTGGGAGGTCTCAATGCCATTGGGGTGGGTCTCAGGTATGTCTAGGAGGGTCTCAAATATTTCTGGGGGGGTCTCAATGCCCTTGGTGGGGTCTCAGGTGTCTCTGGGAGGTCTCAATGTCATTGGGGTGGGTCTCAGGTATGTTTAGGGGGGGTCTCAAATATCTCTGGGGGGTCTCAATGCCATGGTGGGGGTCTCAGGTGTCTCTGGGGAGGGTCTCAATCCCCTTAGGGGGGTCTCCAGTGCCTCGGGGGGGGTCTCAATGTCATTGGGGTGGGTCTCAGGTATTTCTGGGGAGGTCTCAAATATCTCTGGGGGGTCCCAATGCCGTGGGGAAGGTCTCAAATATCTCTGGGGGGGTCTCAATGCCATTGGGGGGGTCTGAGGTGTCTCTGGGGAGGGTCTCAATCCCCTTTGGGGGGGTCTCCGGTGCCTCGGAGGGGTCTCAGGTGTCCTCTGGGAGGTTTCAATGCCATTGGGGTGGGTCTCAGGTATGTCTAGGAGGGTCTCAAATATTTCCGGGGGGGTCCCAATGCCATTGGGGGGGGTCTCAAGTATTTCTGGGGGGTCTCAATGCTATTGGGGGGGTCTCCAGTGTTTCTGGGGGGGTCTCAAATATCTCTGGGGGGTCCCAATGCCATTGGGGGGGGTCTCAAATACCTCTGGGGGGGTCTCAGTGCCCTTTGGGGAGGTCTCAAATATCTCTGGGGGGTCTCAGTGCCATTGGGGGGGGTCTCAGGTGTCCTCTGGGGAGGGTCTAAATCCCCTTTGGGGGGGTCTCCGGTGCCTCGGAGGGGTCTCAGGGGTCTCTGGGAGGTCTCAATGCCATTGGGGTGGGTCCTCAGGTATGTCTAGGGGGGGTCTCAAATACTTCTGGGGGGGTCCCAATGCCATTGGGGGGGGGTCTCAAGTATTTCTGGGGGGTCTCAATGCTATTGGGGGGGTCTCCAGTGTTTCTGGGGGGGTCTCAAATATCTCTGGGGAGTCCCCAATTGCCGTGGGGAAAGGTCTCAAATATCTCTGGGGGGGTCTCAATGCCATGGTGGGGGTCTGAGGTGTCTCTGGGGAGGGTCTCAATCCCCTTTGGGGGGGTCTCCAGTGCCTCGGGGGGGGGGTCTCAGGTGTCTCTGGGAGGTCTCAATGCCATTGGGGTGGGTCTCAGGTATGTCTAGGGGGGTCTCAAATATCTCTGGGGGGGGTCCCAATGCCATTGGGGGGGGTCTCAAATACCTCTGGGGGGGGTCTCAGTGCCCTTTGGGGAGGTCTCAAATATCTCTGGGGGGTCTCAGTGCCATTGGGGGGGTCCTCAGGTGTCTCTGGGGGAGGGTCTCAATCCCCTTTGGGGGGGTCTCCGGTGCCTCGGAGGGGTCTCAGGGGTCTCTGGGAGGTCTCAATGCCATTGGGGTGGGTCTCAGGTATGTCTAGGGGGGTCTCAAATACCTCTGGGGGGGTCCCAATGCCATTGGGGGGGGTCTCAAATACCTCTGGGGGGGGTCCCAATGCCATTGGGGGGGTCTCAAGTATCTCTGGGGGGTCCCAATGCCATTGGGGGGGTCTCAAGTATCTCTAGGGGGTCTCAATGCCATGGGGGGGGTCTCAAGTATCTCTGGGGGGTCCCAATGCCCATTGGGGGGGTCTCCAGTGTCTCTGGGGGGGTCTCAAATATCTCTGGGGGGGGTCCCAATGCCCTTGGTGGGGTCTCAGGTGTCTCTGGGGGGGTCTCAGGGCCCCCCCCAAAATGCTGTTGGGGGGGTCCCAGCCCCCTCCAACCCCCCCCTTTTCCCCTCCCCCCCCCCTCAGGCCAAGTCCACGCTGGGCTCGGGCCCCCCCCGAGGCCGGAGCCCCCTCGGAGCCCCCCCCCGCCGCCCCCCCCCGGGGCCCCCCCCGGCCGCCGACGCCGCCCCTCCCCCCCCAGCCGCCCCCAGTGAGGAGCCCCCGGCCCAGGAGCCCCCGGGGCTGACCCTGCCCGAGCCCCCCGCGGGGTAAGAGGCGCCGAGGGGGGGTTTGGGGGGGTCAGGGAGGGGTTTGGGGGGGTCAGGGAGGGGTTTAGGGGGCAGAATTATCGTGTTTTGGGAGCTGGGGGGATCTGGAGATGGTTTGGGGGGGCTCTGGGGAGGGTTTGGGGGCTCTGGGGAGGGTTTGACGGGAGATTTTGTCACATTTTGGGGGCTGAGGGGCTCTAGGGAGGGTTTGAGGGGGAAGTTTTGTCACATTTCGGGGGCTGAGGGGTCGGCGGAGGGTTTTAGGGGGTCTGGAAAAGGTTTGGGGGATTCTGGAGGAGGTTTTTTGGGGGGGGGGGGCAGAAAAGGGCGTGGGGAGGAGGTTTCGTCAGGTTTTGGGGGTTGGGGGAGGTCCCAGGGGGGTTTTGGGGTCTCCCAGGGGGGGTTTGACCCCCTCCCAGATCGTTTCTCTCCTTTTCCAGCTCCGTTCCCCCCCCGGGCAGCTCCGGGCGCTCGGCCGACGCCGCCTCCACCCTCGGTGGGTCCTGGGGGGGTTTTGGGGGCCCTGGAAAGGCTTTGGAGGGTCTTGGGAGGGATTTTTGGGGGCCCTAGGATGGATTTTGGGGGTCCTGGGAGGGGTTTTGGGGGGCCCTGGAGGGATTTTGGGGACCCTGGGATGGATTTTGGGGGTCCTGGGAGGGATTTTTGGGGTCCTGGGAGGGGATTTTGGGTCCCCAGGGGTGGATTTGGGGGTCCTGGGAGGGATTTTTTGGCTCCCCAGGGGTGGATTTGGGGGTCCTCAGGAGCTGTAACAGGGTCGGCTGAGGCTCGAGAACCTAATTTTGGGGCAAAAATATAGAATTTTGGTATTTTCCAGCTCCTGAACTCTATAAAAACCAGGATTTGGGGGCTGGGGGCCACCCCAATGGGGCGGGGCTGTCAGTGGGGGGTGGGTTGGGGGTCCCTGGGGGTCCCAGGGCTGAGCAGGGGGGTCCCTGCAGTGACGGGCTCCGAGTACGAGACGATGCTGGCGGAGATCGTGTCCATGGGCTACGAGCGGGAGCGCGTGGTGGCCGCGCTGAGGGGCCAGCTACAACAACCCCCACCGCGCCGTGGAGTACCTGCTCACGGTCTGGGGGGCTTAAAACGGGGGTCTGGGGGGCTTAAAATGGGGTCTGGGGGGCTTAAAATGGGGTCTGGGGGGTCAAAATGGGGTCTGGGGGGTTCAAAGTGGGGTCCTGGGGGGGGTCAAAATGGGGTCGGGGGGCACCAAACGGGGTCTGGGGGGCTCAAAATGGGATCTGAAGGCTCCAAATGGGGTCTGGGGGGCTCAAAACGGGGTCTGGGGGGCTCAAATGAGATCTGAAGGCTCCAAATGGGGTCTGGGGGCGTCAAAATGGGGTCTGGGGGGCTCCAAACGGGGTCTGAGGGGCTCCGAACGGGGTCTGAGGGGCTCAAAATGGGGTTTGGGGGGGCCAAAATGGGGTCTGGGGGGCTCCAAATGGGGTCTGGGGGCTCCCAAACGGGATCTGGGGGGCTCCAAACGGGGTCTGGGGGGCTCCAAATGGGGTCTGGGGGGCTCCAATTGGGGTCTGGGGGGGCTCCAATTGGGGTCTGGGGGGGCTCTCAGGGGTCTGGGGGGGCTCCCAGGGGTCCTGGGGGCTCTCAGGGGTCTGGGGGGGCTCCCAGGGGTCCGGGGGGCTCCCAGGGGGTCCGGGGGACTCTCAGGGGTCCAGGGGGGCTCTCAGGGGTCCTGGGGGGGCTCTCAGGGGTCTGGGGGGCTCTCAGGGGTCCGGGGGGGCTCTCAGGGGTCTCTGGGGGGGCTCTCAGGGGTCTGGGGGGGCTCTCAGGGGTCTCTGGGGGGGCTCTCAGGGGTCCTGGGGGGGCTCTCAGGGGTCTGGGGGGCTCTCAGGGGTCCGGGGGGCTCCCAGGGGTCCGGGGGGGCTCTCAGGGGTCTGGGGGGGCTCTCAGGGGTCCGGGGGGGCTCTCAGGGGTCTGGGGGGGCTCTCAGGGGTCCGGGGGGCTCTCAGGGGTCTCTGGGGGGGCTCTCAGGGGTTCGGGGGGGCTCTCAGGGGTCTGGGGGGCACCCAGGGGTCCTGGGGGGGCTCTCAGGGGTCTGGGGGGCTCTCAGGGGTCTGGGGGGGCTCCCAGGGGTCCTGGGGGGCTCTCAGGGGTCCTCTGGGGGGCTCTCAGGGGTTCTGGGGGGCTCTCAGGGGTCTGGGGGGGCTCTCAGGGCTCCGGGGGGCTCTCAGGGCTCTGGGGGGGCTCTCAGGGCTCTGGGGGGCTCTCAGGGGTCCTCTGGGGGGCCTCTCAGGGGTCTGGGGGGCTCTCAGGGGTCTCTGGGGTGCCCCTGACCCCCTTTGCCCCCCCCAGGGGCATCCCCGGCAGCCCGGAGCCCGAGCGCCCCCCGGGTGCAGGAGTCCCGCCCCCCGGAGCAGCCCCCCGCCCGAAGGTGGGTGGGCGTGGCTGGGTGGCCACGCCCTTATATGCTCCACCCCTCGTGGGTGTGGCCACACAGATTCTGATTTCTTAAATTTGGGGGGCCGTGGTTTGTAAGTGGGCATGTCTGTGAGGCTCCATGCTATTCGGTGGAGGGGAAAATGGGTGTGGCTTTGGTCCACGCCTCCTTTGTGGGTGTGGTCACACAAACACCTGTAATTTTTCCTAATTAAGTTTTGGGGGTGTGGTTTGTTAGGGGGCGGGTCCCATGAGCCCTCATCCAGGTGTGGGTTTTGGGGAGGGGAAAACGGGTGTGACCTGACCACGCCCCATTGTGGGCGTGGCCTCACCCGTGGGCCCCGCCCCCGGACAGGTGAGAACCCGCTGGAGTTCCTGCGGGAGCAGCCGCAGTTCCAGAACATGCGGCAGGTGATCCAGCAGAACCCGGCGCTGCTGCCGGCGCTGCTGCAGCAGCTGGGCCAGGAGAACCCGCAGCTGCTGCAGGTACCCCAAAAACCACCCCGGGACCCCCAAAACGCCCCCCGGGACCCCAAAAAACACCCCGGGACCCCAAAAACCATCCTGGGACCCCAAAAACCACCCCGGGAACCCCGAAAACCACCCTGGGACCCCAAAACGCCCCCCGGGACCCCAAAAACCACCCTGGGACCCCCAAAACGCCCCCGGTATCCCAAAAACTACCCTGGGACCCTCAAAAACTACCCCGGGACCCCAAAAACCACCCCGGGACCCCCCAAAAACCACCCCGGGGACCCCCAAAACCCCCTCCCGGGACCCCAAAAACACCCCGGGACACCAAAAAACATCCTGGGATCGTCAAAATCCACCCTGGGACCCCCAGAGACCCCTTGGGACCCCCAAAACTTCCCTGAGGCCACCCAGGGACCCCCAAAAACCCTCTGGGACCCCCCGGGACCCCCAAAAACCCCCCTGAGGCCACCCAGGGACCCCCAAAAACCCTCTGGGACCCCCTGGGACCCCCAAAACCCCCCTGAGGCCACCCAGGGACCCCCCTAAACCTCCCCAGGACCCCACTGAGCTGAACCCAGCCCCAGCCCCATTCCCCACCCCAAACTTCCCCCAGGACCCCCCTAAATCCCCCCGGGACCCCCCTAAACCCCCCTCTAACCCCCCCAAACCCCCCCAGGACCCCCCCGAGCTGACCCCAGCCCCATTCCCCACCCCAAACTTCCCCATAGATCCTCTTAACTCCCCCAGGACCCCCCCGAGCTGACCCCAGCCCCGTGTCCCCACCCCAGACACCCCTCTAAACCCCCCAGGACCCCCCAAACTCCCCCCAGGACCCCCCGAGCTGACCCCAGCCCCATTCCCCACCCCTTAACTCCCCCATAGATCCCCTTAACCCCCCCCAAACTCCCCCCAGGACCCCCCTAAACCCCCCTGGGACCCCCCTAAACCCTCCTCTAAACCCCCCCGGACCCCCCCCGAGCTGACCCCAGTCCCATTCCCCACCCCAAACTCCCCCATAGACCCCCTTAACCCCCCCTGGACCCCCCTAAACCCCCCTCTAACCCCCCCAAACCCCCCCAGGACCCCCCCGAGCTGACCCCAGCCCCATTCCCCACCCCTAAACTCCCCCATAGACCCCCTTAACCCCCCCCAGGACCCCCCCGAGCTGACCCCAGCCCCATTCCCCACCCCTAAACTCCCCCATAGACCCCCTTAACCCCCCCCAGGACCCCCCCGAGCTGACCCCAGCCCCATTCCCCACCCCTAAACTCCCCCATAGACCCCCTTAACCCCCCCCAGGACCCCCCCGAGCTGACCCCAGCCCCATTTCCCCCCCCACAGCAGATCAGCCAGCACCAGGAGCAGTTCATCCAGATGCTGAACGAGCCGCTGGGCGAGCTGGGCGAGCTGGAGGGCGAGGTGGGCGCCATGGGGGACGAGTCCCCCCAGATGAATTACATCCAGGTGACCCCGCAGGAGAAAGAAGCCATAGAGAGGGTGAGCGGGGACGGCGTGGGGGGCTTCGGAAACGGGCTCCGGACACCCCCACCCCAAAAAAAAAATTACGTTCTTAGTTTATTAATTAAAGGTTAGAGTCGGTGGGCACCGGCGGGGCACGGGGGGAGTGAGGATCCAGAGGGGAAAGTGGGGGGAAAGGGTGAATAATTAGGATCTAGAATTAATAGGGACTATAGGTGCCATTAGTGGGGCTCAGAGTGAAGTGGAATGAGAAATATTAATAATAATTAGGATATAGAATTAATCGGGACTATAGATACCATTCGTGGGGCTCAGAATGAAGTGGAATAGGAAATATTAATAATAATTAGGATATAGAATTAATCGGGACTATAGATACCATTCGTGGGGCTCAGAATGAAGTGGAATAGGAAATATTAATAATAATTAGGATATAGAATTAATCGGGACTATAGATACCATTCGTGGGGCTCAGAATGAAGTGGAATGGGAAATATTAATAATAATTAGGATATAGAATTAATCGGGACTATAGATACCATTAGTGGGGCTCAGAGTGAAGTGGAATGGGAAATATTAGTAATTAGGATATAGAATTAATAGGGACTGTAGAAACCATTGGTAGGGCTCGGACTGAAGGAGAAATGGGAAATATTTATTAGTAATAATTAGGATATAAAATTAATAGGGACTGTAGGTGCCATTAATGGGGCTCAGAGTGAAGGGAAAGTGGGAAATATTAGTAATAATTAGGATATAGAATTAATAGGGGCTATAGGTGCCATTAGTAAGGCTCAGAGTGAACTGGAATGGGAAATATTAATAATAATTAGGATATAGAATTAATCGGGACTGTAGGTGCCATTAGTGGGGCTCAGAGTGAAGGGGAAATGGGAAATATTAATAATAATTAGGTCCCAGGGTTAATGGGGATAGGAGGTGTCAAAAGTGGGGCCCAAAATGAAGAAAAAATGGGAAATATTAATAATAATTAGGGCCCAGGGTTAATGGGGTTCAGCGTTCCCAGGGCTCTCAGGTCCCGTTTTTGGGGTTTGGGGTCAGCGGGGTCGGGGCTCTCAGGTCCCATTTTTGGGGTTCAGGGTCAGCGGGGTCGGGGCTCTCAGGTCCCATTTTTGGGGTCAGCGGGGTCGGGGCTCTCAGGTCCTGTTTTTGGGGTTCAGGGTCAGCGGGGTCGGGGCTCTCAGGTCCCGTTTTTGGGGTCAGCGGGGTCGGGGCTCTCAGGTCCCATTTTTGGGGTTTGGGGTCAGCAGGGTCAGGGCTCTCAGGTCCCGTTTTTGGGGTGCAGGATTCCCCTGTTTAACCCCTTCCCTCCCTCAGTTGAAGGGGTTTGGGGTCAGCGGGGTCGGGGCTCTCAGGTCCCGTTTTTGGGGCGCAGGGTCCCCCTGTTTAACCCCTTCCCTCCCGCAGCTGAAGGCGCTGGGCTTCCCCGAGAGCCTGGTGATCCAGGCCTACTTCGCCTGCGAGAAGAACGAGAACCTGGCGGCCAATTTCCTGCTCAGCCAGAACTTCGACGACGACTGAGGGACCCCCACCCCCGGGCCCCCCACGCCCTCGGGAGGCCGTGTGGGGGGAGGGGGTGGGATCCAATCCCGCCCCTCCCCCTCCTCTCCCGGGAATGGTTTTTTTTTTTTTTTGGAAGGGGGAGGGAGGAGATGGGGACCCCCCTCCCAGCCTTGCCCCTCATCCCGGGAGCAGGGGGGGCCCTTCCCTGCTCTGGGCTGCGGGGGAGGGATGGAGATCTCAGCAGCCCCCCCCCCGCTTTCTCCTGGCCTCCCCCTGACCCACCCCCCCGAAAAAATAAAATAAAAGCCCCCAAAAAAACCACAAAAATCCGACCCCCCCCTCCCCCCTCCCTGTCAGGCCCCGGGGAAGGGGAGGGTGGGGGGCTGGGGGTGGGGGCGGCACCGCAGAACAACCGGAGCGGGCGGCAAAGAGATTAAATGCAGAGTTTTAAACCCATTTCCGGCCCGTGTCCTCCTGGTCTCCGCGGGAGAGGCAGCCCCGCCACCCCCGGGGGGTCTCCGGAATTTGGGGAGGGGGCTCCGAGCGCTGTTGGGGGGCTCAGGAGGTGTCCCCGGTGGTTTTTTGGGGGGTTCTCTGGATTTTGGGGGACTCAAGAGGTTTCCCCGGTGGTTTTTGGGGGCTCCGAGCGCTGTTGGGGGGCTCAGGAGGTTTCCCCGGTGGTTTTTTGGGGGGTCTCCAGATTTTGGGGGTTCCGGATGCTGTTGGGGGGCTCAGGAGGTGTCCCCGGTGGTTTTTTGGGGGGTTCTCTGGATTTTGGGGGACTCAAGAGGTTTCCCCGGTGGTTTTTGGGGGCTCCGAGCGCTGTTGGGGGGCTCAGGAGGTTTCCCCGGTGGTGTTTTGGGGGGTTCTCCGGATTTTGGGGGCTCAGGAGGTGTCCCCGGTGGTTTTTTGGGGGTTCTCCGGATTTTGGGGGGCTCAGGAGGTTTCCCCGGTGGTTTATTGGGGGCTCTCCGGATTTTGGGGGACTCAGAAGTTTCCCCGGTGGTTTTTTGGGGGGTCTCCAGATTTTGGGGGCTCCGGATGCTGTTGGGGGGCTCAGGAGGTTTCCCCGGTGGTTTTTTGGGGGGCTCTCCGGATTTTGGGGGCTCAGGAGGTTTCCCCCGTGGTTTATTGGGGGCTCTCCGGATTTTGGGCACTCAGGTGTCGCCGGTGGTTTTCTGGGGGCTCTCGGGGCCGCTCTCGGGGCCGCTCCCGGGGAGGGGCCGCGCCGCCGCCGCCGCCTCCGCCTCGGCCAGAGCGCTCCGCGCCGCCTCCTCCCGCTCCTGCCGCCGCCGCCGCTTCTCCTCCCGCCGCCGCTGCCGCTCCAGCTCGTCCAGCAGCTCCTGGGCTCGGGCCGAGGCTCGGGCGGGGGTCCCGGCCTTCGGGAGCGCCCCCAGCCCCGCCTCGGCCAGGAGCCGCTGCCGCCGCGCCGCGTCCGCCCGAGCCCGGTCCCGAGCGGCGGCGCGGTCCCGGCGCCAGGCGGCCACACGGGCCGGCATCGCCGCCAGGCTGCGGGCCGCCAGCTCCGCCCTGGGGACAGCGGGGACATTGGGGACAGTCCGGGGACACTGGGGACACTGGGGGCACTGGGGACACTGGGGACACACGGGCCAGCATCGCCGCCAGGCTGCGGGCCGCCAGCTCCGCCCTGGGGACAGCGGGGACATTGGGGACAGTCCGGGGACATTGGGGACACTGGGGACACTGGGGGCACTGGGGACATTGGGGACACACGGGCCGGCATCGCCGCCAGGCTGCGGGCCGCCAGCTCCGCCCTAGGGACAGCGGGGACATTGGGGACAGTCCGGGGACATTGGGGACACTGGGGACAGCCCGGGGCGACAGCGGAGCACAGCAGGACACCGCTATGGGGACACCGGAGCGGGGACAGCCCGGGGGGACACACGGGGACACTGGAGACAGCCCCGTGTGACACCGGAGCCGGGACAGGCTGAACCCTCCCCTAGATCCCTTCCCGGGATTCTCCCGCTGCTCCCAGCCCCATTCCCGGTGCCCCATTCCCGGAGCCCCCAGCCCCATTCCCGGTGCCCCATTCCCGGTGCCCCCGGCCCCATTCCCGGTGCCCCTCTCCCGGTGCCCCATTCCCGGTGCCCCCGGCCCCATTCCCGGTACCACCAGCCCCATTCCCGGTGCCCCATTCCCGGTGCCCCCGGCCCCATTCCCGGTACCACCAGCCCCATTCCCGGTGCCCCCGGCCCCATTCCCGGTACCACCAGCCCCATTCCCGGTGCCCCCGGCCCCATTCCCGGTACCACCAGCCCCATTCCCGGTGCCCCCGGCCCCATTCCCGGTGCCCCATTCCCGGAGCCCCCAGCCCCATTCCCGGTGCCCCATTCCCGGAGCCCCCAGCCCCATTCCCGGTGCCCCATTCCCGGTGCCCCTGGCCCCATTCCCGGTACCACCAGCCCCATTCCCGGTGCCCCTGGCCCCATTCCCGGTGCCCCATTCCCGGAGCCCCCAGCCCCATTCCCGGTGCCCCATTCCCGGTGCCCCCGGCCCCATTCCCGGTGCCCCATTCCCGGTGCCCCATTCCCGGTGCCCCATTCCCGGTGCCCCCGGCCCCATTCCCGGTACCACCAGCCCCATTCCCGGTGCCCCATTCCCGGAGCCCCCGGCCCCACTCCCGGTGCCCCATTCCCGGTGGCCGCAGCCCCCCTCCCGGTGCTCTCAGCCCCATTCCCGGTACTCCAGCCCCATTCCCGGTGCCCCATTCCCGGTGCCCCCGGCCCCACCTCTCCTTTCTCCGCCGCTCCTCCTCCCGCTCCCGCCGATCCAGCGCAGCCTCCACCTCCCGGAGCGGCGGGTCCCACTCCCGTTCCTCCGCCTCCGCCTCCCGCAGCTGCTCCGGGCCGGGCCAGAGCCGCCACACCGGCACTCCCGACGCCTCCCCGAGCCGCCCGAACCGCCGCGCGGCCGCCCGAAGATCGTCGGGGTCTGCCGGGGCCGGGCCCGGGCGGCGACGAAGCGGATCCGCCCGGTAGGGCCGCACCGGGGCCGGGGCCGGTACCGGGAGCCGAGACCGGGCCGGGCCCAGCGCCAACAGCGCCCGCCGCAAGGGCGCCGCCATCTTTGGTGCGCGCCGGAAGTGACGTCTAAAGCGGGCGAGAATGGAGGGACGGTTGATGGAGGCGTGGCCGGAGCAGTGGGCGGGGTCATACGTGTGCTTATTAGGTTGGGGGCGTGGCCAGAGCGGGGGCACCCCGGCCCGGGGGTCCCGGGGGGTTCCGGGGGGTCCCGGGGGGTCCCGGGGGTCTTTCCGGGCCCGGCACATCCCGGGGGACCCCAGGGGGGATTCGGGGGGATCCTCAGAGCAGCGTCCCGGGGGAACCGGGGAGCAGCGGGGGGCGTCTGCCTTATCGCGGGGGTCCCGGCAGGGTTTGGGGGACCCCCGTGGGGGTAACGCGGCTCCTCCGTGGGGCCGCCGCCACCCCCAAACGGGGGAAACCGGGGCGGGGGGCGCATTGCCAGCGACCCCTCGGCTCCTCCCCGTGATGGGGCGGGGGGGGGGGAGGGCTGGGCTGGGGGCGGACCCCCCCCAAATCCCCCCCCTAACCCCCCCCTAACCCCCCCAAACCTTTTCAGCCGCCGCCAAGGCCGGGGCCGCTGCCAAGCGCCGGGCGCCGTTAACCCCTCCGTGCCCGCCGCCCGCCCCCCGGGCCCCCCCCCAATCACCGGGATCCCCCCCCTCGACGGGGAGAGAGGAACGGGATTAACGGGCCGGGGGCTGCTGGGGCCCGCTCCTCGCGGGGCCCCTCGGGGGGGGGGGGGGGAACGCCGGAGCCCCCCCCCCTCCCGTCCCCGCCCGTTCTGGCGGGAGCCGCCGGGGGCCGCGGAGCGGGGGGGCAGCCCTAATGGCTTCCAGGCCTCGGCAGCCGCCGAAAATCTGCCGCCGAGCCGAGCCAAAAACCCCCGAAATCGCCCCAAAAGCTTCCCCTGGGCCTCCCCGGGGAGGGGGGGGGGGTCCAATGGGCTGCAGCCCCCCCCGCAGACCCCCCTCCCCGGGCAGCCGGGGGTCCCGATTTCCCCCTCGGCCGGTGGAACCGGGGCCCCCTGAAGCGGCCCGGCGGGAGGGGCCCCGTTTTGGGGCAGTTTCGCCTGATTTGGGGGATTCTGCGCTTCCCGCGTTTGTCCCGAATTTCCCTCGCCGGGGAGGGGGGGGGACACCTGTGTCCCCTCCCCTCGTGTCCCCGGGGCTGGCGGGTGACCCACTGCAGTGGCGTGGCGTGTCGCGGGATGTCGCGACACGGTGCGGGCACGGCGTCGCCCCCCCCCCCCCCGGCCCCGCGCTGGGCTCCATCTGCGGCCGCAGCCGGTGACAGCGACACATCTGGCGCGGGGGGTCCCCGAGCAGCTGGTGGGGACAGTGGGGACACTGTGGGGGGGACACACACACACACACACGGGGGGGGCGACACGCGCGCGCTGGCGACACGCGGGGACACTCGGGACCGGGACCGCCCGGTGTCCCCACGGTGTCCCCTCCCGGTGCCTGGCGGGGCGGGGGGTTTGTCCCCCCGTGTCACCCCCGCCCCTGCAGGGTGGCAGTGCCACCTCCGCCCCCCTCCCAGCGCGGGGAGGGGACACGGCTGTGCCACCCACGGGGGACACCCCCGGGGACACCCGCGGTCCTCAAAGCCGTGTCCCCCGGTGTCACCCCGCGCTGCCGGGGGCGGCGGAGGCTCCGGCAGCGAAGGGGTGACAGCGGCGGTGGCGGCGGTGCCAGCGCTGGCACCGGGTGGTGACAGATGGCGGAGGGACGCGGCCGCAGCCGGAATGACAGATGAGGCTCCGCCGTCACCGCGGCTGCCATCGCCACTGTCACTGTCACACTGTCACTGCCATCGCCGTGTCACTGCCATCGCTGTGTCACTGTCACCAGTGTCACCCGCACCGCCGTGGCACTGTCACTGTCACTGCCATCACCATGGCACTGTCATCACAGTGTCACAGACACCGTCAGTGTCACCCACACCACCATGGCACTGTCACTGCCATGGCACTGTCATCGCTGTGTCACTGTCACCAGTGTCACCCACATCGCCATGGCACTGTCACTGTCACACTGTCAGTGCCATCACCGTGTCAGTGCCAGTGTCACCCACATCGCCATGGAACTGTCACTGTCACACTGTCAGTGCCATCACCGTGTCAGTGCCAGTGTCACCCGCACCGCCATGGCAGTGTCACTGTCACTGCCATCGCTGTGTCACTGTCACCGCCATCGCTGTGTCACTGTCACCAGAGTCACCCACACCACCATGGCACTGTCACCACTACTGCCATCACCATGGCACTGCCAGCAGCAGTGTCACCCACACCACCATGGCACTGCCATCACCCTGCCATTACCAGTGTCACCTGCACCGCCATGGCACTGGCACTGGCACTGCCACCAGTGTCACCGTCACCAGTGTCACCCACACCACCATGGCACTGTCACTGTCACTGCCATGGCACTGTCATCGCTGTGTCACTGTCACCAGTGTCACCCACACCACCATGGCACTGTCACTGTCACTGCCATGGCACTGTCATCGCTGTGTCACTGTCACCAGTGTCACCCACACCACCATGGCGCTTGTCACCACCCCACGGCACCGTCCCTGTGGCTGTCGCTCTCACTGTCACTGTCGCTGTCACAGTCACTGGACCTGTCAGTGCCTTGGTCACCACGGCGGTCACTGCTGTGTCACCTCCAGCACTGCTGTCACTGTCACCGTCACCTGCGGGGACCCTCAGGGGCTCCCGTGGCGCTGCGGGGTCACAGTGACGGGGGGAGAGGATGCAGAGGGGGTGGCGGCCACCCCATATGTCCCCTCGTATGTCCCAAGTGTCCCTCAAGTGTCCCCCCGTGTCCCCGCGTGTCCCCTCGAGTCCCCCACGCCCCATCCCGACATGGGCGTGGCCTCCGGCACAACGGGCGTGCCACCAAACCGAATGGGCGGTCCCAACCACGAAGGGAGGCGTGTCCTCCGCCACTTGGGCGTGTCCCCGAGGGGGCGCGGCCTCCCCGGGGTGGGCGTGGCCGGCGCGCGCTTCCCGCGGCAAAAGTGCGGCGGGCGCCAACTTCGGGCAAAACTTTCCCCGCGCTCCGCCGGCACCGGGACCCCCGGGACCCCCCCCCCCGGCAGCCCCCCCGGAGCCCCCCGCCATGCCCCGCCGCGGCTGACACCGCCGCCATGTACTCCCCGTATTGTCTCACCCAGGTACGGCCGGGCCGGGGGGGGCCGGGACCGGGAGGCGCCCGGTAACGGCGGCGCTGGGACGGGGGGAACGGGGGGGGAGGGGGTTGGACCGGTGCCCTTTGGTGCTCGCCGCCATCGGCTGCTGCTCCCCCCCCCAAAAAACGGGGTGTCACGGATGGGGTTGCGTCCCCTCTGCGGTGGCCGCTGCCTCCCCGGGGGCAGCGGGGACCGAGATAGGGCCGGTCCGGTAATGCCGTCCCGGAGCGGCCCCGGTGGGCTCCCCGGTGCGGGGGCTCCCGGTTCTGCCCTCGGTGCGCGGCGGATCTGAGCCCCGGGAGCCTCGGCCCGGTGCCGGCGCTGAGCTCCGGTGTCGCCGGGGTCCCCTCGGGGGGCGCGGGGGGCTCGGAGCGGGACCGCGGGGACGCGACCGCCGGTGCCACGGGGGGGGTTCCGGGCGGGACCCCGGCCCCGGAGCGGGGTTGTGGCGCCGGGATCCGTCAGAGCGCGGCCGGGGAGGATCCGGGAGGCGACTTCGGGGGCGAAACCCGGCGGGGGCACCGAGCCCGGGAGACGCCTCGTTCCGGGGGGGCTTTGGGGCGATCGCGGCGGGCCGTGGGCTCGGGAGGGGGACCCGTGACTCCTCTTTGGGGGGGGGGCACGCGTGGGGAGCAGCAGCACCGAGCGCTGCTCGGGGAGGACCCAAGTCGGGGGGCTGCAGCAGCAGCGCTGGGGGGTCCCTCCGGGGGTCTCCTGCCCCTCCGCGCTGTCCCGGGCTGCCCTCGGTGTCCCCCCCGGCTCGGTTTGCGGGGCTGCCAGGCCCCTCCCGGGCCGTTCCCCGCCCCCCCCCCGCCGGCGTTGCCCTTTTCTCCCGCTTTTCGGGGCGGTTTTGGCGGCCGGTTGCGTCTGGGCCGGCGGCCAGCGGGCGCTTCTCGCAGCTTCGGCGCCCGCCCCGCACACGCGTGTGTGCACGAGCCGGCGACACGCCAGCGCACACGCGTGTGCCCCCCCCAAATTCCCCCCCACCCCGCCCCACTCTCCTCCTTGCACACGCGTGTGCGCGCCCCCCGGCCTCGTGTGCGCGCTCCCCTCGTGTGCCGCCCTTTCTCCTCCGCGCCGCCGCCGTTCGCCGCTCCCGGGGCGGGTTTGGGCCGGTGCCACCGGTGGAATTTGGGGCGCTGGGTGGCACCGGGTGTTGTCACGGCCCGCGGGGCGAGCGGGCGCGGGTTGGCCTTGGCGCGGCGGCGGTGTCCTCCCGGTGTCCCCTGGTGTCCCCTGGCAGCGGGTCCGGCCTCCATGGGGACACCTCAGGCTGTCGGTGCCGCGGCTGCTGGCTGGGCCGGGATCCCCTCCTTGTCCCCTGGTGTCCCCTCCGCGTCCCCCGGGGTGTCCCCGTGTCCCCTCCCCGCCGTGCAGAGCCACCTCCCGCTCGCCCCCGGGGCCTCGGGTCACCGCCACCATCCCGGCATCACCGCCGGTGTCACCGCCGTGGGGAGGGGACACCCCCAGCCCTGTCCCAGTGCCCCGGTGGCTGCAGGGGGTGACGGCCAAGCGCGGGCTGGCAGGAGCCGCGCGTGACACACCTGTGACACTCGCACGTGTGAAAAGGCACAGGTGTGACACACGCGTGACAGGGGCGCAGGTGTGACACGTCCGTGCCGGGCTGTGACGTCGAGTGACAGGTGTGACACGCGTGACGAGGACAGGGCCAGCGCGCACACGCGCGTGTCGCCCCTCGGCGCGTCACGGCCGCCGCGCACACGTGGCACACGCGCCTGACGCCCTCAGGTGTGCGTGACACACGCGTGTGCAAGGGCCCGGCGCCCCCCACGCCGTGGCTGATGCAATCGGGGCAGGGGGAGGCACCACCCCCCCTCCCCCCCTGCCGCCACGTGCCGGGGGTGACACTCGTGGGGGACACATCGGGGGGCGACGTGTAGCTCGTGTCACCCCCAAACACGGTCACACGCGGTGCTGCCTCACCCCCGTGTCACTCTGCGGGGCCGAGCCCCCTCCCCGTGTCCCCCCTCGTGTCCCCCCCCCCCTCTCCCCGGTCGCTGGCGGCATCAATAATGGAGGAGCCCTTGGCCGGGCCGGGGGGGCCCTGAATTATTGATGGGCCACAAAAAGCTTTCTTGGACGCCGCAGCACCGCGGGGCCCCCCCCCCGGCCCGGGGCTGGCACGGGGCCACGGCGGCGATGGGGCCGGGGGGCTGCGGGGGGAACGCCCGGACGCCGCGGGCCGGCGCTGCCAAACCGCATCGCTCGGCCCCGAGCTCTGCGGCACAGCCCGCGGCCACCGCCGCTCCCTCCTTCCCTCCCCGGAACCCCCGGGACCACCCTCCCCCCCCCCTCCCCAGCCCCGGGCACGGCCCGGATGTCGGGGTCCCGGTTGGGGACAAAGCGGGGCGGGGGGGGGGGACGGATGCCCGCCTTCCCCTCGAGCCGCCCGGAGCCGGGATGCTCCACGTGGCTGCGGGCAGGGCAGGGCAGGGCCCGGCGGGCTCTTCCTCCGCGCCTCCACCCACCCCCCCAAAATACCAGGGCTCCCCCCCACCCCCGTGAGTGCCACGACCCCCCCCCCGCAATGCCCGACAGCCCGACCCCACCCCCGGTGCCGGGGTGCCCCCCGAACTCGGCGGGTCTCCCCGTTCTCAGCTGCCTGGGCTCCTGCCAGAACCATCCGGCGCGTTCTCGGCGAGGCCACCTGGACCCAGCCAGGGTCCCCCCCCCCAGCCCAGGACATGGGGGTCCCCCCCCAGACTCCCCGCTCGGGGGTCCAGGACACCCCTGGCTGGCTGCCGCCCCCCTCGGCCGCCCCGCTGCCCCCCTCCCCACGCACGGGAGGGTCTTGGCAGCGGCGGCAGGGGCCGCCGGGGGGATTTTTGGCGGCAATTCCGCCTGTTTCGGGCTGTTTTCTCTCGCGGCGAAGCCGAGGGCCGGGGGGAGCTGGCAGCGGCGCGGGAGGGCGGGCGCTGCCGGGGCCGGGGGGGGGCGGTGGGGGGGGGGAATGAAGGGGAGGGTTTGGTTGGGGAGGGGGGGATGGTGGGTGGGTTGGTTGGTTGGTTTGTGGCTTTTTTTTTTTTTAATTTTTTTTTTCCTCTCCCTCCTTTTTTTTTTTAAATTTTTTTTTTACATCCCTTTTTTTAATTTTTTTTTACATCCTTTTTTTTTTGTCTTTTTTTTTTTCCTTTTTTTTTTTTCCCTTTTTTTTTTTTTAATTTCTGTTTTTTTTTTTTTTCTGGGCTTTTTCCCTCCCCAATCCGGCGCCGCCCCCCCCCCCTTTCCCCAAACCTCCCCCCCCCCCGCCCCTCCAAACCCCCCCTCAGCTTTTCGCCTGGCGCTTTGCCGGGCGCTCGCAGCTGCGGACGCGGCGACGTGGCTTCGCCCGAGACTGCGGCTCCAATGCGGGGCCGGCGCAGCCAATGGCAGCTCCGCGGCACCGCGGCACCGCCGCCGGACCCCGCCTCGGCACCGGGACCCCCGCCCCGACCGCGACCCCCCGGCACGGCCACCGACGGCGGGGCCTGCGCCGAAACCCCGGGCACGAGGCTCCGGATCCTTCCGTGGCCGTGCCGGGGAGGGGTCCCAGGTGTCGGGGAGGGGTCCCGGGTGTCAAGGAGGGGACAGGGTGTCCGGGCGGTGTCACCGGAGCCGGTGGCTCTTTCTCCGTGCCAAGGTTTTGGCGAGGAACCGGGAGGTTCGGGCCGCTGAGCCTCGTCCACCTGAGGCCGCCTGAGTCCCCTCCGTGCCCTCCCTGGGGGTCACTCAGGTGGCCAGGCGGGGTCACTCAGGTGGCCGGGAGGGGTCCTAGGTGACCAAAGGGGTCACTCAGGTGTCTGGGAAGGGGTCTCAGGTGTCCAGGAGAGGTCACTCAGGTGTCTGGGAGGGTTCTCAGGTGCACAGAGAGTTCCCAGCTGGTTGGAGGGGTCACCCAGGTGGCCAGAGGGGTCACCCAGGTGGCCAAAGGGGTCACTCAGATGTCCAGGCAGGTCTCAGGTGTCCACAGGGGTCTCAGGTGTCCCAAAACCCACCCTCCACCCTGCCGGGCCTGTGCATCCAGCAGGGAGAAACCCTGGGGCAGGGGCTGCCAACCACCATCCTCAACCCTCCTCCCCCCCCCAAAAAAATTACCCCTCCCCGCTGCGGCTTTGGGTTGAAAACCGCGAGGTTTGGGGCTGGGCGGGAGCCGCTGCCCAGGCCCGTTGCCGAAACGCCCAAATTTTGGTTTCTTTCCTTTGCACAGAGGGATTTAATTACCGGGGGGGGGGGCGCGGGGGGGGAGATTGTTGGCTCCGAGTGCCGCGTCCGGGATTTTTTGGGGGCAGAAACGTCGGGTTTGGGGCCGTTCCGCGCTGGGGCCGCCACGGGGCCGGGGCGAGCGGCCAAATCCGGGGCCTTTCCCTCGCCGGGGGCGGTGGGGCAGAGCGGGACCCCCGGGAACCCCCCCGGGCGTCCAGAAACGTCCTCGCTCGACCCTTTTTGCACGAGGGGGTTTTTTTTTTGCACTTTTTTTTTTTTTCCACGAATTTGTTGTTTTTTTTTTTTTTTACGAGGATTTTTTTTTTTTTTTCAAGAACGAGGGCTTGGGGTTTTTTTTGCACGAGGGTTTTTTTTTTTTTTTTTTTGCACGAGGGGTTTTATTTTTTTTTTTGCACGAGGGGTTTTATTTTTTTTTGCACGAGGGTTTTTTTTTTTTTTACACGAGGTTTCCTTTTCTTTCTCGCACGAGGGCTTTTTTTTTTATTATTGTTTTGCACGAGTTTTTTTTTTCCTTTTTTTTACGAGGTTTTTATTTTTTTTTTTTGCACGAGGGTCTTTTTGCACGAGGGGCCGCAACAGGACCCCCCCCCCCCTCCCCTCCCAGCGCTTGGGGGTTGTTTTTTGGGGAGAAATGGCGGAGTTTTGGTTCAGCCCCCCCCCTCCACACCCCCCCCAGCGCGGGGTCCCCCCCGGTGCACGCGCGTTGCACACGCGGGGCGCGCGCGGGGCACACGCGGGGCACACTCGGCCCCCCCCCCCCAGTGGCCACACCCCCTTTCTGCCAAACCACGCCCACCAGGCCACGCCCCCATCGCTCCCGCCCAATGGGAGGGCCGCTCCCCCCGCGCGCTGCGCTCCCATTGGCCGCCGCCGCGCCGGTCCCGGTGCCAAAAAGGGGCCGCGGCGGCTCCGCGCGCTCCGCGCCCGCGGCGGCGGCGGCTCCGGGACCCCCCGACAGAGACACCGCCCCCCCCCCCCCCTCACCGCCCGCCTCCCCAAAATACCGGGACCCTCGGCCCGCACACACACCCCCCGACACCGGCAGGGACACCCCCGCACCGCCCCCGCACCGGGTCACCTCCCGGTAACCGGGACCCCCCGCACCGGGGTACCCCCATCGCCCGGTAACCGGGACCCCCCCCCGGCCGCCGCGCTGTCCCGCCAGGCGGGACCCCCGCTCCCCCATCCCGCCGTAACCGGGGTCCCCCCGTAGCTGAGCGGGTTCCCCCCGCGGGGTCCGCACCCCCGGACCCGCTCTCCCCCACCCCCCCCCCCAAATTCCCGGTAGTCCCCGTTAACCCTTTCCCCCCCACGCTCCGTTTGCGCCCCTCCCGGTCCCCGGTGTCGCCCCCCGGTTCCGCCCCGCCGGGGCCCGACTGGCAGCTGCCTACGGCCGGGATGAACCGCCGCGATGGTACGGACGGGACGGGCCGGGAGCGGCGGGGCCGGGCCGGGGACCGGGGACAGGCGGCGGTGGCACCGGGGACCGCGACAGCGGCCGGGGAGCGGGGAACGGAGGCGCCGGCGGTGGGAACGGAGGTGGCACCGGGGACCGCCGGGGACCGAGCTCGGCCGCACCGGGGCCGGGGTTGGCAGCAGGGACCGGCGGCGCCGGGGATGGGGACCGGGGCGGCCGAGCCCCGACGGCAGCGGGAGTGTCACCGGGGCTGTGGTGACACGGGGACCGGGCTGTGGCAGTCCCCGAGACACGGCTGTGGTGACAGCGGGGATGGGGCTGTGAGGACACCGGGAACGGAGCTGCGGTGACACCGGGAATGAGGCTGTGCCAGCACCGGGGTTTGGGCTGCGGGGACACCAGGGATGGGGCTGCGGTGGCACCGGGGATGGAGCTGTGGTGACACCGGGGATGGGGCTGCGGTGGCACCGGGGATGGAGCTGTGGTGACACCGGGGATGGGGCTGCGGTGGCACCGGGGATGGAGCTGTGGTGACACCGGGAATGAGGCTGCGGGGACACCGGGGATGGGGCTGTGGTGACACCGGGAATGAGGCTGCGGGGACACCGGGAACGAGGCTATGCCAGCACCGGGGATGGGACTGCGGTGACACCGGGAACGGGGCTGTGGTGACACCGGGGATGGGGCTGCGGGGACACCGGGAATGAGGCAGCGGTGACACCGGGAACGAGGCTATGCCAGCACCGGGGTTGGAGCTGCGGGGACACCGGGAATGAGGCAACGGTGACACCGGGAACGAGGCTATGCCAGCACCAGGGTTGGAGCTGCGGGGACACCGGGAATGGGGCTGCGGTGGCACCGGGGATGGAGCTGTGGTGACACCGGGGATGGAGCTGGGTTGGCACCGGGCATGAGGCCGTGTTGGTGACACCGGGGACAGGGACGGGACTGGGACCAGCTCAGCCGTCCCCGCTGCGGCCACGCGGGAGCCCCGCGGCACCGGGAGCCGCCTCCTGAGCCCGGGAGCCTCCCGGGGGGCACCGGGACCGCGGCTCATCCCCGCGGGGCCGGCACCGCCGGGGTCCCCCTTGGGGTTTCCCCGCGGGGCCACACCTCTGCTCCCCCGGGCACGGGGATGGGGACGGTCCCCTCCCTCCGCGGCCGCCGCCCCAGCCCCGTGCCTGTGGAATTCCCGTGCAGGATGAGTTCCACCCCTTCATCGAGGCGCTGCTGCCCCACGTCCGGGCCTTCTCCTACACCTGGTTCAACCTCCAGGCCCGCAAGCGCAAGTACTTCAAGAAGCACGAGAAGAGGATGTCCAAGGAGGAGGAGCGCGCCGTCAAGGACGAGCTGCTGGGCGAGAAGCCGGAGGTCAAGCAGAAATGGGCCTCGCGCCTCCTGGCCAAGCTGCGCAAGGACATCCGGCCCGAGTGCCGCGAGGACTTCGTGCTGTCCGTCACCGGCAAGAAGGCGCCGTGCTGCGTCCTCTCCAACCCCGACCAGAAGGGCAAGATCCGCCGCATCGACTGCCTGCGCCAGGCCGACAAGGTGTGGCGCCTGGACCTGGTGATGGTCATCCTCTTCAAGGGCGTCCCGCTGGAGAGCACCGACGGCGAGCGCTTGGCCAAGGCGCCCCAGTGCGCCAGCCCGGGGCTCTGCGTGCAGCCCCACCACATCGGCGTCACCATCAAGGAGCTCGACCTCTACCTGGCCTACTTCGTCCACGCGCCAGGTGAGTGACGGGAGCGGCAGCGCGGAACCGGCGCCGAGCCCGCCTGAACCCACCCGAGCCGCGGCTCTGGGGATGGCGCCCACCCCCGAAAGATGTCCCGATGCTTCACCGGGGGGGGTCTACAGGGCCACCCCGAGCCCCTCAGGGGACCCCCGACCCCACCCGGGGCGTCCCCGGGCCGGCCTCGCTCGCACAAAGCCGCGCCGAGTGCCAGCGGCGCGCGCCCGGCGCCGCCTGCCAAGCCCGGAGCGTGCCAGGGTGGGCACCGGGATGGCGCCGGGGCTTGGCAGCACCGGGACGGGGCCGGGAGCCATGCCGGGCACCGGGGGTGGGCGATGCCGTGGGCACCGGGCTGTGCCCGGAGCACCCGCGCCCCTCTGGTGCCCGGGGTGGGGGTCCCGGTGCCGCTCGGGGGGGCTGGGGAGGGGTCACAGGGGTGTGGGTGTGGGGTTTGGGGGGTCACAGGGGTGTGAACGCGGGGTTTGGGGGTCACACGCGCGTGAAAACGCAGCCAAAGCTGGGGGCAGGCGTGTGCGCAGGGGGGACACCCCGTGCGTGTGTTTTGGGGGCTCCCCAGCCCAGCCGCTCGGCCCTGCCCGTCGCCCCCGCTGTGCTCAGGGGCAATTTTGGGGCCGGATCGGGGGGGTTCGGGTCCCTCCCGGGTGGGGGTCTCGCTCCTTGCCGGGCGCTGAGGGCGAAGGAAGCGCTTTGGGGGGTTCCTCTCCCGCCCCCCTCCCCAAAACCCCCCTCGGCGCCCTCACGCCAGACCCAGCAGACACAGGGTGTGGGGGGAAGCCCCCCTCCCCCCCAGGCCCCCCCATTTCCCCCCTCCCCGGCCCAGCTGCCGGGGGCTCCAATCCCCCAAACGCGGCGCTGCCAAAATGGCCCCGGTTGGCACCGTGCCCCCGCCAGCGGCACGAGGCCCCCGCCGGCAGCCCCCGGCCCCGCCGCTCCCCCCACAAACCCCCGGCAGCCCCCCCGCCCCCCCCACGAGCCCCCGAGCCCCCTCCCCACGCCGGGGGCCCTTTGGCTGCCGCGGGCCCGGGGGGGGGGCTCGGTGCCAACCCCCCCCTTTGCGCCGTAAGATGGCGGCGCTTGTTGGCACCCGAAACGCGCTGCGGCACCGCGGCGCCGGGACCCCGCCGGGGTGGGGGGACCCCCCCCCTCCATCATGGCCGGGACCCCCGTGCCGAGGTGTGTGAGAGACCCCCCGCCCCCACCGCGACACCGTCAGGGCCCCCCCAAAACACGCCAAGGCCCGGCCTGGCCCCCCCAGCCCACCTGGCCCTTGGCCCTGGGGGACACGTGGGGACATCGGGGGGTCCTTCCCAGCCGGGGGGGTCCAGGGGAACTTTGGGGGGGGGGGGGTCTGTAGAGCTGGGGGGGGACAGGGGGACAGGGTGAGCTGGGGGCTGCAGGCAGGTCTGGGGGGGGGTCGCGGTGTAGCCCTGGGGGTCTCTGAGGTGAGGGGGCGGTTCCAGGTGGGCTGTGGGGGATGCCCAGGTGTTGGTGACTCCCCCCCCGCAGTGTGGGGGACGCAGGTGTGTGTGTGTGTGGGGGGGAACAACCCGTGGGGGGGTCGGGGGGCGCAGCTGCCCAGCAGCACCTGCCCCCCCCCCCCTCGTCCCCCCCCTCGGGTTTGGGGGGGCTCCGGGCTGGGGGGGGCGAGGCAGGATGGGGTGCAGGGACCCCCCCCCCCCCACAGTGGGTCTGGGGGCTGTGGGAGGACCCGGTGTGGGGTGGGTGGGGGAGGGGGGAGGAGGGGGGGTCCGGCACGTGCCCGCCGCGCGCGCCCCAAAATCCCACCCCGGGCGAGGTCACGACCCCGCGCGTGCCCCAGTGACCCCTGACCCCCCCCCCACCCCCACCACCCCCGCGGGGTGACACGGCGGGGTCACCACCGGGACGGGGACACGAGGGGGGGGCTGTCCCCGCTGTCCTCCTGTCCTTCCCCTCCGGGACACCTCAGTGGTGTGTGTGGGGGGGGGACACACACAGAGCCCCGCGACCCCCCCGGGGGCATTGGGGGACCCTCCTTGGGGGGGGGGGGACACCCATTCCCATGGGTCGGGGGTCCCTGGGGGGTGTTCCCAGGTGTGTGCGGGGGGGGGGGGCAGGACCGGGGGGTGTGTGCGGTGTGTGTGTGGGGGGGGGAAACCCCCCGGCGTCCGGGTGCGCCCCCCCCGTCCCCAAACCCCGCACAGACAATGGGCGCTTTGTTGGCGCTGCCCGCTGGCGGGGGGCCAGCGCATTCCTGGCCCCCGGCCCGGCCCCACGGCGGCCCCCGGCCCCCCCCCCGGCTCAGCCCGGCCCCCCCCCGGCGCGGCCCGGCCCCCTGCCAGCCCTAAACCCCCCCCCCCCGCCGCCTCTGCGAGCCCCCCCAGCCCCCCCCCCCAATATCACCCCCATCACCTGGCCCAGGGGTGCGCGGCCACGCGGGGGGGCACCCCCACACCTGGGGCGCTGCCGGGGGGGGGGGGTCCGGCCGGCGGGCCCTCCCCCCCCCTCCCCCCGGGAGGGGCCGCGGGCTCTGGCGAGGTCCCGGCGGGCGCTCACCTCGAACGACCCCGCGGGAACAAGGGGCCCTTGAGCGCCGGCACCGGCGGCGGGGCCGCCCCCACCCGCGGGGTCCCCGGGGGTCGGGGGGGACACGCTGCGGACCGGGGAGGAGGGGGGGGGGGACACCCCCGGTGTCCGCGTTTGACCCCCCCCTCCAATCCCCCAGATTCGGGACAATCCGACAGCTCGAACCCCCAGGGGGACGCGGACATCAAACCACTGCCCAACGGTGAGTGGCCCCTCCCGCCGTCCCCTTGTCCCCTCCCGGTGTCCCCACGGTCCCCTCAGTGTCCCCTCCTGGTGTCCCCGTGTGCCATCAGTGTCCACTCGTGGTGTCCTCAGCGTCCCCTCTGTCCCCCCGCAGTGCTCACTGTCCCCTCAGTGTCCCCTCCTGGTGTCCCTGTGTCCCCACAGTGTCCCCAAGTGTCCTTAGTGTCCCCCCTGTCCCCACTGTCCCCCCGTGTCCCGCCAGCCCTGTCACCCCCGCCGTGTCCCCCCAAGTGACCCCGCGATGTCCCCAGGTCACCTGACCTTCCAGGACTGCTTCGTGACGTCGGGGGTCTGGAACGTGACGGAGCTGGTGAGGGTGTCCCAGAGTAAGTGGGGACAGGGGGGACACCGGGGGGACACCGGGGGGACACCGGGGGTGACACAGCTTGGGGTGGCATTAGGGGACACGGGAAAGGGGGTCCTGGGTGGGGGGCACCGGTGAGAGGACACAGCTGGGGGTGACATGAGGGGACACGGGAATGGGGGACACCGGGGGGACACCGGGAGGGGACAGGAGGACGCAGGAGCGATGGTGGTGACTGGGAACGGGGGCGGGGGGTGACCCTGAGTGTGTCCCCCACGTGTCCCCTGTGTGTGTCCCCCCCCCCCAGCCCCCGTGGCCACGGCGTCGGGCCCCAACTTCTCGCTGGCCGACCTGGAGAGCCCGGGGGGCTACTACAACATCAGCCCCGTGGCCCTGGGCCGCCGGCCCCTGGGGCCCCCCACCGCCAGGTACCCCCCAAACCCCCGAGACCCCCCGGCGGCTCCATTTGGGGGGTGCTCCCCCCCCTCCCCCCCCCCAGTTTGGGGGTGTTCCCCTCCCATCTCCCCAGGACACCCCAAGCTTTGGGGTCTGCATGTTCTCCCTTGCCCCTCAGAAGGACCCCCCGAGACTCTGCAGGGCCCCCTCCCCTCTCGTTTGGCGGTTTAGCGCCCACCCGGCCCCCCCATTTTGGGGTGTTCCCCCCCCTCCCCCCTCAGGGACTCCTCAACTCCCCGGGAACCCCAGAACCGGGAACCCCTGGGATTTGGGGGGGGGGGGTCTCCTTTGCGTCCCACGAGCACCTGGGACCCTCAAGGTTTCCCCCCCCCGACCCCTCTGGACACCCGGATCCTATCGGGGGGGTGGGTTGGGACCCCCAAGACTCCCCCCTTGACCCCTCCTGACCCCTGGGTCCTATCGGGGGGGTGGGTTGGGACCCCCAAGACTCCCCCCTTGACCCCTCCTGACCCTTTGGTCCTATCGGGGGGGTGGGTTGGGACCCCCAAGACTCCCTCCTTGACCCCTCCTGACCCCTGGGTCCTATCGGGGGGGTGGGTTGGGACCCCCAAGACTCCCCCCTTGACCCCTCCTGACCCCTGGGTCCTTTTTTTTGGGGGGGGGAGGGGCTGGGACCCCCACCGCTTCACGGGGTGACACTGCCGACCCCCGGAGGTGACACCCCTGTCCCCACAGCGGCCCCAAGCGCCCCAAGGCGCTGGACGAGGGGGACCTGGAGGGTCCCGGCGACGACGTCTTCTACCCCGGGCCGGGGCGGTCCCCAGCCCCCGGCAGCAGCCAGGGACCCTGGGGGGGGGGACGTTGACACCGGTGGGTGACACACGGGGGGGGGTCAAGGTGGGGGGGGGGTGGGACACGGAGAGAAGCCCTGGGGACAGATGTGGCCGTAGGAGGGGGACACCAGGGGACATTGGGGGGGACGTTGAGGGGGGGACACCAATGGGGGAGGGGGATCGGGGAGGTTTTGGGGGGCGCGGCGGGGGGGGGGGGGGAGGGTGCTCAGTGCCGGGGGGCACACGGGGACAACTCGCGGGGGTGTGTGTGGGGGTGCTGGGGTCCGGCCGCCCCCCCCCCCCCAGACCCCCTGCCCCCTCCCCGCCCCCAGGCCCGGCGGCGCTGAAGAAGTCGGGGAAGTTGGATTTCTGCAGCGCCCTGTCCGGGCACGGCGCCGCGCCCCGCATGGCCTTCGGCCACCACCCCCTGCCCGTCCTGGCCGGCGTCCGCCCCGGTGAGACCCCCGGACCCCCCCTCCCCCCCCCCCCCCGGCTCGGGGGTGACCCCGGGGGGGATAGCTGGGTGACCCTGGGCGGGGCGGGGGGGTGACATGCATCCCTGGGGAGAGCGGGTGGGCTGGCGGGAGGATGACGATGATGAGGAGGAGGAGGATGAGGAGGCTGGAGGGGGGGGGGTCCCCGTGCCCGCCGGGGGAGGGGGGGGGGGGTCCCGTGGCCGCCGGGCGCTGGCGCTGAGGGTCCCTGCAGGCAGCCCGCGGGCCACGGCCTCGGCGCTGCACTTCCCGTCGGGGTCCCTCCTGCCCCAGTCGAGCCCCTACTTCGCCCACCCCACCATCCGCTACCACCACGGGCAGGACTCGCTCAAGGACTTCGTGCAGTTCGTCTGCGCCGACGGCGCCGCCCAGGGCCCCCAGGTGCGGCGGGGACGGGCCCGGGGGTCGCGGGGGGGGACACGCGGGGACAAACCGGGACGCCCCGTCGAGGGAGGAGGGGGGGGGGGGGAAGAGCCCCGGAAAAAGGGGCGGGGCCTGGCTCAGAACGAGGTGAAAGGGGCGGGGCCGCGCTGCCTCCCCTCCTCCCCGGATGCAAATGAGGGTGAGGAGGTGGGGGGCCGTGTATGCAAATGAGGTTGCTGTAGGAGGGCCAATGGGTGTACGCGATGCAAATGAGGCCGGAGGGGCGGTGCCTGTATGCAAATGCGCCACAAGGGGCGGGGTCTGTTATGCAAATGAGCACAGGTGGCCGCGCTGGATGCGGTGACGGGGACACCCCCCCCCCCCCTCAAAAAAAAAAAGAAAAAAAACAACTCCAATCTGGGGACCCCCAACGTGGGGTACACGCCCCGCCCGGGGTCCCCCCACCTGGGGACCTCCCACCTGGGGACCCCGCGCTTGGGGAACCCCTACCGGGGACCTCCCACCTGGGGGATCCCCACGTAGGACCCACCCCCCCAACGTGGAACCCCCACTTGAGGAGCCCCCCCCAGGCGCACCTGTGTCAGGTGCGAGGGGGCCGCAGGGCCCCTCCCCCGACCCGGCCCCTCCCGTGCCACGCCCCCCCGCCCCGCCCAGCCCCGGGGGGTCCCGGGGGTCCCGTCACCGTGTTCTCGTTGCAGCCGTGCGGGGCGCAAGGCCGGGCCGGGGGGGCTGCGGGGGCCCCCCTGGCCCGACCCCTGCCCCTGCCCCCGCCGGAGCCCAAAGCCCCCAGCGGCCCCCCGGGCGGAGCCCCCGCCGCACCCCGTAAGTGCCCCCCCCCCGCGCCCCCCTGCGCCCCCCCGGCACCCCCCGGCACCCCACGGCACCCCCCGGCACCCCCCGGCACCCCACGGCACCCACCGCGCCCGCAGCCGGGCCCTGGCCGTGGGGGGCGGGGGGGCAGGGGGGGCCCGCCGGGGGAGGGGCGCAGCTGCGGGGGGGGGCAGAGAAAGGGGGTGCAGGCAGGTGTGCAAGGGGGGTGCCCAGGTGTGGGGTGCAGGTGTGCCCGAGGTGTGGGGTGGAGGTGCTCAGATTGGGGGTACAAGTGCCCAGGTGTGGGGTGCGGAGCAGTGGGGTGTAGGTGGCCCAGGTGTGAGCGGCACCCAGCTGTGGGGTGCAGGTACCCAGCTGTGGGGTATAGGTCTCCCAGCTGTGGGGCGCACCCAGATGTGGGGTGCAGGTACCCAGCTGTGGGGTACAGGTCTCCCAGCTGCGGGGCGCACCCAGATGTGGGGTGCAGGTCTCCAGGAGTGGGGTGCAGGTGTGCCCAGATGTGGGGTACAGAGCGGTGGAGTGCAGGTGCCCAGCTGTGGGGCAGCACCCAGATGTGGCGTGCAGGTCCTCGGATGTGGGTGCAGATGCCCAAATGTGCGGTGCAGGTGTTGTTGTCCAGATGCGGGGTGCAGGTGTGCCCAAGGTGTGGCTGCAGGTGCCCAGATGTGGGGACAGGTGCCCAGATGTGGGGCGCACAGCAGTGGGGGTGCAGGTACCCAGGTGGGGGCGCACCCAGCTGTGGGGTGCAGGTACCCAGGAGTGGGGTACAGGTGCCCAGATGTGGGGTGCACAGCAGTGGGGGTGCAGGTACCCAGGTGGGGGCGCACCCAGCTGTGGGGTGCAGGTACCCAGGAGTGGGGTACAGGTGCCCAGATGTGGGGCGCACAGCAGTGGGGGTGCAGGTACCCAGGTGGGGGCGCACCCAGCTGTGGGGTGCAGGTACCCAGGAGTGGGGTACAGGTGCCCAGATGTGGGGCGCGCAGCAGTGGGGGTGCAGGTACCCAGGTGTGGGCGCATCCAGGTGTGAGTGCAGGTGCCCAGATGTGGGGTACAGGTCTCCAGGAGAGGGGTACAGGTGCCCAGATGTGGGGTGCAGGTACCCGGCTGTGGGCACAGCTCTGGCCTGCAGGTGACACCTGGGGACCTCGTGGCTGGTGCCAGCAGCCACCCCGGGGTGACCCGGCACTGGGTGACACCTGTGCCCCAGGTGGTCTCGGGGGGCCCCTGGGGCAGGTGACAGGACTGGGGGTGCAGCAGGTGCCAGGGGCTGCCTGGGGAGGACCCCGAGGTGTCCCCACCACAGGTGACAGAGTGACTCAGGTGCCAGGGCTGCACAGGAGCTCCCTGATGTGCCCCCAGGACAGGAGCCAGGTGTTCCCCAGGTGTCTCCAGGTGTACTCCAGGTGCTCCCCCAGGTGACCAGGGCTGCCCAGAGGGTCTCCCCGGGGACAGGTGACAGGAGCCAGGGGGCGGCAGCAGCAGGTGGTGACGGGGGTGCCCCAGGTGACAGGTGCCCCCGCCCGGCCCGGCTGCCCGTGCATCATCACCTGCATCGTCATCGCTGTCACCTGCCCGGCGCCTCATCCCGCCCCCCGCCCATTCCAGCCCGGTTCCTTCGCCATTTTCTCTCCTTTTTACCCCATTTTCGCTCCCGGGGGGGGGGGGGGTGGGCGGGTTGTGGGTTGGGGCGGCGGGGGGCTGGGAGGGGAGCGATCCTGGACCCGGAACTCCACCGAGGACAGGTGACAACACCTGGATGTCCCTTCCTGCCCCACTCTCGGGGTGGGGACACACACCTGGGAAGGTTTGGGGCTGCGGGGTGTGTGTGGGGGGGGGGTCCGCACAGGTAAGTACCGGGGTGGGGAGGAGGGTTCGGGGGGGTGTGTCCTCACACCTGCCCGGGCTCCGCACACCTGTGGGGGGGTCCTGTCCCCCCCCCCGCGGGGCGGTGCCGGGCTGAGCCCGCTCTCCCCGCAGCATTCGCAGCGTCAGGCGCCGCCGCTGCCCCCCGCCTTGTCGGCCTCGGACCCCGCGACGGCAACTTTCTGACCCTCCCCCAGCAGCAGGTACGGCCCCTCCCACCCCCCGACACACCTGGGACCCCCCCTTGGGCACCTGGACCTCCCCCTTGGGCACCCGGACCCCCCCCCCCCCCCGCACACCTGGGGTCTCTCCCCATAGAGGGACACTCGAATCGCCCCCTTGGACACCTGGGGGGGACACCTGAGACACCCCCCCCGCATATCTCAGTGTCCTCCAGGACACCTGAGACCTCTCCCGGACACCTGGGTGTCCCCATTGGACCCCTGGGTGCCCCCCCTCATACCTGGGCACCCCGCAACACACACCTGGGTGTCCCTGTTGGACCCCTGGGTGCCTCTCCCACACCTGAGGTCCCCGGACACACCTGGGTGTCCCCCCACACACCTGAGCCCCCCCCCCGCACACCTGGGTGTCCCCCCACGCCCACCGGAGTCCCCCCGCGGGCCACGCCCCCCGCGATGACATCAGCGCGGGGGACAAAGAGGGGCGTGGCCAAGCCGTCCCAGCGGGGCCGCCATTGGCCCCCCCGGCTGGGTGGCACGAGGCCCGATTGGCTGCCTGCCCTGCGGCGCCGAGCGCTGATTGGCTGGCGCGGGCGCGGGACCGCGGCGGGGCTCGGAGCCAATAGGACGCGGCGGAGGGGGGGGGGAACCAGGGCTGGCAGCCAATGGGGGCTCTCGGCGGGCCAAGCAGAGCGGAGCCTGATTGGCTGGCACCGCCAGGCGGTTGTGGGCGGAGCCAGCGCTGATTGGCTGGCACCGGCAGCGCCTTGGCAGGCTGCGGGCGCTGCGGCGGCACGGCGCGATCCCATTGGCCGAGAGCGGTGGTGCGGCGGCGCCGCAGCCAATGGCGGGGCGGCTCTCGCGGGAGGGGGCGGGGCCAAGCCGGGGGAGGGGGTTACGCCCCCCCCCCCCAAACCATGTGCCCCACCTTGAGACTCTGGGGGGGGGGGTCTCAGCCCCTTCTGGGGGTCACGGGGGGGGGGGGTCCTGGGCGGTTCGAGCCCCCCTCAATCCCGAGACCCCCGAGCACGGGGGGAGGTCCCCAACCCAATTTGGGGGGGGTTTGGGGGGGGTCAGGAGAGTTTGGGGGTTTGTCCCCCCCTCCCCCAGAGTGTCCCCTCACC